>NC_003074.8:13867121-14132986 GCF_000001735.4 Arabidopsis thaliana | reverse complement strand
CAGTTTCTTCTTGCGATCCATCTAAGCCCACTGATGCTGAAAATATGTCAATTACCGCCCTTTAGAAAAAAATGAATCAAAGACTTGGGTATATTCAGGATAACACAGTTTGAATTGTCATAAACATCTCACAAGAGTCTCCTGAAGCAGTTACTCCTTCGGATGCTGAGAGCGATTGTTTGGACGGACCGCCTTGACCTGGGCGCGGAACAGCTGGAAGCGTCCATTCCACTACCGTGAAAGGAAGAGCTAATGATCTAAGCTACACGATTAAGAGAAATAAGAAACATAATATAATTGATTAGAATACATAACCTCAAAAAGATACTAAACACTCCACAAGTTAGATACGACATATTTAAACAAGATGCAAGAGTATATTTATATAAAGAACGCTTTTAGTTCTCATTTGACCCATTCTCCATACCATCATTACTTTCTTCTTAAAAGTTCACAAGAATAGATATTGGCATGGCAAGAAAGGCTTGTTAGCACTTGCAAAAGGGGGGAGCCAAGAAAAGAAGCCACATAGAGAATGTTGTTATAAGTAAATCTCCTCAAAAAATTTAAAGGGACAAGCTTTATCAATTTTATGCATAATCGTTCTTATTAGGCATTATGATGTTCAAGACCTAACATGAGCCAGTGATTATTTGGTGCCAATTACTCAATTTCACATGCAAAAAGTGTAAGGTGGGCAAGGCATTATTACGTGAAAGTAAATGGCCATACGAAGAAAGTATTACAGGAATGAGAGAGTAAGATATATAGAATGGGACATCTAAAGAAAAAAGTCAGAATGTAAAATTGCAAATTCTAAGCTTGCAAACATAAGAGAGAAAAAGTTATTGTCATCCACTCACTGAGACTAACTTAAGTAGAAAAAGTAAATATTTTGGGGTTTGAGCTCACTCACCATAACTGGATGCTTGGTCATTGCCCAAAAAGCTTCTTAGGAATGATCTTCTTTTGTATGATAGCACTGCATTCATGACTCAATACCACCATACCTTGCACTTCTTGAATTCTCTCCACGATCAAGTCTTTCAGAAACTTGTGAGAGTCTGGGATTAGCGCTAGAGCGTCAACAAGAGGTATCCGCAACTCAACCTCCTTAATATTCTTGGCAAACATAGCTCTATATTTATCTGCCAACGCTTTCTTGTGACGGCCAGGAAATGGAAGCTGTGGTTTGTAGGGAGGAGGGACAAAGACCTTTTCTTTGTTTTTAACAGCAACTGGTTTTGGAGCAGTTGGTGATGCTGCTGGGAAGATAGGTCGAGTTGTTGGTCGAGTAACGTTGTCAAGTGGCAGATCGAGTGGTTGCTCGAGTGACTGGTCGAGTGACTGGTCGAGTGGTTGCTCGAGTGACTGGTTGAGTGGTTGCTCGAGTGACTGGTCGAGTGATCCGCGCTTTGATCTCCTTCCTGTGTTTGTCATCAGAGTCAGCTGTGCCTCTGACGGTCCTATCACAGTCCTCGTTGTAATTGCCATCTGATTGAGCAAGGTTCTCTACCAAATCCTAGCCTTCTTCAACATCCTTGTTCTGGAAATTTTCATTGCTGGCGGTATCCAGAAGCATTCTGATGCGTGGTAGGACTCCTCTATAAA
Source organism: Arabidopsis thaliana (assembly GCF_000001735.4). Taxonomy (NCBI): domain Eukaryota; kingdom Viridiplantae; phylum Streptophyta; class Magnoliopsida; order Brassicales; family Brassicaceae; genus Arabidopsis; species Arabidopsis thaliana. The sequence continues at coordinate 14,131,375 of NC_003074.8, read as the reverse complement.
GAGTGCTGAGCAGAGAGGCTTTAGTAAAGCCATGATGAGGGCATTGGTTGGTGTAATCCTTGAAACGCTCCCATGCTTCACAGAAGCTTTCAGCAGTCTTCTGTGAGAAACCAGAGATCTCATTTCTGAGTCTTGCAGTTCTGGCATTGGAGAAGAACTTTGATAGAAAAGCCTTCTTGCAATCATCCCAGGTGGTGATTGAATCATGGGGCAGATTCTTCTCCCAGATGTGTGCTTTGTCGCCCAAGGAGAATGGGAACAGACGGAGCTTGAATCCGTCTTCACTGACACCATTGATCTTTGTCAGGTTGTAGAGCCAATCGAATTCATCAAGGTGGTCGAGTGGATCCTCCATTGGCAGACCATGGAATTTGTTCCCCTGAATCATGGAGATGAGACCACTCTTAATCTCGAAGTTGTTGTTCTGGATAGCAGGAGGTGCAATTCCTTTCCTCTGACGATGATCACGTGGTGCATCTCCAGCACCAATGTTGGCAGGGCCATTTTGTTGATTCTGTTCGTCAGCCATTTCGAGTGGTTGCTGAGGTACAGGGTTGACTGTGTTTCACCTTTCTCTAAGCTCGCGAGCTATGCGGTCAATGTTGTCGTTGAAAAGGAGGTTCTGATTGCCTGTTGATCGAGTTCGCATACAGTAGAGGTGTACCTGGATCAAGAAGACAACAAGAAAGACACAAAGTTAGTAACCGAAAAGAAAATTTGAAAAAGAACTTGATCTAAGCAAGTCTGAAATGTCAAATGTAAAAAACAGACACCCAATTGGCAACGGCGCCAAATTGATAATAGATTTTTCAGTCAATTAAACCTAAAGCACTATCATGTCGTTGTAGTACTGAAGGTTGTCAATCCAAATGGGTGTGATGCTAACAATTAAGATGTGATCAAAAGTCCCTAAGTCAAGCCAAGCAATAACAGGTTGTGGTGTGTTCTAGCAATTCTAAGTGAACATGCAGAAAATAGAAATTCAAGCAGAAACAGTAAAACACTCGACCAACACAGCTCTTTGCAGAGCACTAGGTGAGGAGTAACACACAGAAAATAAAACACAGATACTTGACTGCACAGTCTGTTGCCAGACAACTTGGTGGTCGAGTATGAGGTTGAGTAACAAGAAAGAACCGCAGAAATTAAGCGACAGATAACAAGATGCAGTAAACAACAGTAGAGTAAACAAAAAATTCAATCAGATAAAGAATTCCCGAGGATGGGGTAATTGAGTAGTTTCGTTTCCTCAGTTTACAGGTGATTGACATGCTCAATAAATTAACCCTAGACAACAAGTTCATTAACCAAATCTAAGTGCCACCGCAATAGAGACTCTCAAGTTAACCTAGTCCCAGACTCAATCACCATTGACGAGAGCTAACCTAACAGGCATTACGAATCAACAAGTTAAAGCCAAAACGCTCCCTGCAACCAATACCTTGGTACAGGGCCACAAGTCTCTAGAATTAGTGGTTCAGACATTTCATCGAACACCTTTTGGGCGCGGAAATGTCTGGGCTCAAATTCCAGTTGATCAGAAAGCAATAGGCATTAAGAACAACTAATCCATAAGGGATCTATCAATCAATACTCAATCACCTAGCATACTGAGAATTCTACACTATTCTAACCCATCCTCAGAAACCTATTCACTACTCAGACATCAGAACAGAAAGCATAAACGTTGAACAAGCTAAAAACATGATAACAACAGTGTAATAGAAGGGTGATAACAGAATGAACAACAGTAAACGAAAGCAAGACCAAAAGCTGAATACTGAATACTGAATACTGAATATTGAATAGATAAAGAGAAATCCGGATTACAAAAGGTCTAGAACACAAGGTCTGCGGAATAAAACTAAATAAAAAACTTGTTTGCGAAAATGTGAAGTACATGCTACTTATAGCCAAATATTCCGAAACCCTAATACTTAAAACGATGCAGTATTGGGACGGATTAAGAATTGTACTCGACTCATGTGGTCGAGTGGGGATCGAGTGAATAGCTGGAGTCTTCTTTTCTTCCTTGTGCTCGAGTGTCTGGTTGAGTGCGGAATGAAGAAGACTCTGAAGCTTGCCATCGAGTGTGTAGTCGAGTGGTGGTGATGGTGATACTCGACTTCCAGGTAGAGTGATGGGGTCGAGTGATGATTAGGTAATGGTGGTAAAGACACTCGACCTCAGGGTCGAGTGATGTGGTCGAGTGATGGTCAGGTGATGGAGATGAGGACACTCGACCTTGTGGCCGAGTGGTGAGGTGAAGTGGTGATGTCTTCTACTCGACCTGGGGGTCGAGTGGTCTGTTGAGATCTTGAAGCTCCTACTCGACCTCTGGGTCGAGTGGTTTGTCATGATCAGGTCCGCTTCTTCCAGTTAGCTCGTCAACAGCTCCAAATCACCTGAAATCAACACAAATATGCAACATGCATGCAAACCTATCCTAAACATGTAAAGTGATGATAAATGATGAGAAATGATATAAAACAGTGATGATATGATGCTAAAATGATGACAAATGGATGCTCAAAACATGCAAAATACACACTTATCAGTATCTCATCTACGTTGACCTTATTCCCACCAGCATCATTTAGCGTTTATCGGAGTTCTTATCTGCCGCCTCAGATCCGCCGCACCATCACCATCCTCTGCCACACTGTTGCCTTGTTAGGGTTCCTCTTAATGGGCCACTGTTCTTCGAGCCCATTAACCAAATTTAGGCCCATCCCCCAAAACAATTGCCCATCTCCACTAATGGATTGGCCCAGCCCCTCCAAACGGTCTCCGCAAAATCATAGGTTTGACCCAAACTCCTTTTTGTCTTCTCTTAGCTTTTATTTGCGTCGATTCATGATACCAATTGCTAATGGACATCAATTGAATCATAATCGAACATTGCTGCTATGTTGGTACAAAAATCCTTTGAGAACCTTGCCATTAGAATCTATAGGTGTACTATTCATGTTGCTAATTCCTTGAAGAAGATCGGCATGATGATCCCGTCTCCAAGGAGCAGTGATTACCGTAGTTTCTTCAAGTTTTCATCTCCGATTCATTTTATTATTGATTTCATACTTGATATATTTAGCTACATCATGGGTACTATTCTTGAAAGTAAAAGTTTGATGAATAATGGCATTATGATCCCGTCTCCTTGGATATGAATTAGTGCTTTAGGTTTAATTGATCTTAAAAAACCTATTATCATCTCCGTTCCTCATTGGCTTATCAAACCTATCTTTTTTTCCTTATTGTTAGCTTTCGTTATTCGGAGTTTTTTGTAACCCTTTGTATGCTTGAAGATCTTGTAAACTTTACCTTTAGGAGATGCATTGAATGAAATACAAGGCTTGTTTGACAAAAAAATAAGAATAAATAAAAAGTATCAACTGAAAAAAGCATTCGTTTATGCAATATAACAACGTATTCGATGATTCAATTTTAATTAAAAAAAATTCTAACAACATTCTCAACAATGCATCATACACATAATTCAGAAACAACATTGATCTTAAACCAATTTAACAGAGGGTAGTGTTGGATTCTAAAAACCTAAGAATTTGATGATGGAGCTCTTTACGTATTCTTCACACTCAGTGGTTTATTATATAAATATCAATTTAAGAGAATATAAATATCAATTTAAGAGAATAACTTACTCAAATCATTAAGTAATCCACAACTATTATACACTCATACTTTGAGTTTGGATTACAAGAAAAAAACAAACTTCGGGTATAAGAAAACTATTAAAATGGTTTTATTGAAAAATCATGTAATATTAAAATAAATTTAGTAATAATACAATTAAATATGTAAAATAAAATAATAAATATATCATTAACCTATAAATTAGAAGTTGAAGAGCTTACATTAATTATTTAATAGACACATGGCAAATGGTAAAGTGATGATGTGTCAATCATATGGAGAGAGTTGGCCAACTTTCATATATATGATTTATAAACCATGTGAGGTTCAAACCCCTTGGTTTATATTTGCTTAATAGTATAAAGTCGTGGTCGTATAACTTTTATGCCGGCAGGATGTTGGTATTGACGTTATGCTGCCCGACTATTATACTTTGATTGTTAGATAACTAGGATTAGCCAAATCATGAGGATCCCATCCGTATGTTGTGCATCGCGTGTAACTCCGTTCCATTATGGCATACGAAGGCAGGGGCTGGTTCAATACCGACCGGATGCTTCATGACGATGTAGTATAAGGAATGGCAATCTTCTTTAGACTTTGTGTCTAGGAGTGTGCAGGCCATTGCCTCGGGTTATCATGTGTTCGTAAAAGGCCTTACTTAAGTAGTTAGGAGCATGTTTAGGCATAGTAGTTTCGCTGCATATAGTTGCTAGTTGCATTGCATTTGATTGCCTGTTTGCTTTTTGTTTGGGGGTTGGGTTGGGTTTTATTTTTAGAGATCCCAGATTTATTGAGTAATACTAGATTACTCAGACACTACTTTTTTTTTACAGGCAACCTTTAGTAGGAAGACCTTAGGGGGCGAAGGATGTTAGACTAACCGGTGTAGATTTGCTTTGCCTTTGTAATATATAGTTTTGCGTATAGTATGTAAGACTCGATATTTTTATAAAGCTCTGATTTTATTAAAACCCCATATCTCCCAATGATATATTTAGTCTTGTCTAGACTATCACAACTCGCGTCCGCGGTACGGGTTGCAAAGCCTTAGGCCATGTTCGTGAGAAACGGGACTCGCGGTCGGACGGCTCGGGCGAACGGATTTGTTCTGGGAATATGGGTTGGCTGACTACGGGCGTGCACGTGACGCTCTCATTCTATCCTAGGCCTAGGACGGGGTAGGAGTGTTACAGTTACTAGCTGCAAAGTATGCTTCAAGAGAAATTCCTAAAGTGGACGTCTCAAAGATCGAGCTAGCTCAGCCTCAATCTGAGGCAGTAGAGTCCAAAGAGACGTTACCCCCGAACAAGAAATAAAAGAGCGACTCAACTCCCGTGACTACTAAAGGGCTAAAGAAAATGGTCAAGGTAATTATGGGATGATTCTATCAATGCAATCAAGCAACACAAGAGAAAAGTCGTTACTCCGATGGAAAAAAGCCTAAAACGAGCCGTGCTAACTGGCCCGAGGAAGAAACCAGCAACCTTGATAAGCCTCATGATGATGCCCTCGTAGTTACTCTTGACATTGCGAACTGTGAAGTCTAAAGGATACTCATTGACACCAGGAGTTCGGTTGATCTGATTTTTCTCGAAACACTCGTGAGAATGGGAATTTCCAAGAAGGATATTAAGGGAGCTCCAAGCCCACTTGTATCTTTTACCAGCAAAACCTTGATGTCAGTTTTCACAATAACGCTTCATGTTACCGCACAAGAGGTCGTTAAGATGATCGAGTTCTCTGTCTTTGACCGACCGGCGGCTTACAATGTAATTCTCGGAACACTTGGTTGTACAAGATGAAGGCAGTCCCATAAACTTACCATCAGTGCGTTAAGTTCCCAACCCCTACTGGAGTCAGGCAAATCATGGGAAATCAGTGCACCTCGAGAATGTGCTATTTGACTGGGCACAAGCTCAAAATCCAATAGCAACCACAACTCAAGGTATCTTTGAATGTGATCAAAAAAGTAGGGGATAACCACGTAGAAAAGGTGGTCATAAACGTGGAGCACCTGGATCAACTTGTCAGCATTGGGGCTAGTCTAAGTGAGAGCTTCCGAAGCGAAGTGATTCAATTTCTCAAAAATAATAAGGGCACCTTTGCATGGACTATCGAAGAGATGACTGGAATTAGTACGAAGGTCATTTCACACGAGCTGAACGTAGACCCAACATTCAAACTGGTCAAGCAAAAGCGTCGAAAGCTTGGTTTGGATAGCGTAAAACCGGTGAACACCGAAGTCGTCTGACTTCTCAAAGCAGGCTCGATCCGTGAAGTCAAGTATCCAAAATGGCTTGCTAACCCCGTAGTGGTTAAGAAGAAAAATGGCAAGTGGCGTGTATGTGTGGATTTTACCGACCTCAACAAAGCTTGTCCAAAAGATTGTTTTCCACTTCCCCACATCGACCGTCTTGTAGAGTCCACTACGGGACATGAAATGTTATCCTTTATGGATGCTTTTTCATGTAATAATCAAATCTTGATGAAATCGGAAGATCAAGAAAAAACGTCTTTCATCACGGAGCGCGGAACCTACTGTTATAAGGTGATGCCATTCGGGCTGAAAAATGTTGATGCCACATATCATCGTCTAGTGAACACAATGTTCAAGGATCTCCTCGGTAAAACAATGGAGGTTTACATCATGGACATGTTTGTGAAGTCAGCCGTCTCTACTTCGCATCTCGAGCATCTTCAGGAATGTTTAACTTTTTTGAATGAGTTCGGAATGAAGCTAAACACTTTGAAGTGCACCTTCGCTGTCCCTTCGGGAGAGTTTCTCAGGTACATTATCACCGAGCATGGAATCGAAGCAAACCCAATGCAGATAAATGTGTTCATGTCGATGACTTTGCCTCGCAGTATAAGAGAAGTTCAGCGTCTAACAGGTCGAGTTTCCGCACTGAACAAGTTCATATCCCTATCTATTGACAAGTGCCTACCTTTCTACACATTACTGCGGAAATCGAAAGCGGGGTTTGTTTGGGTTGAACACTGTGAGGAGGCATTAAGCAGCTGAAAAGCTATCTGTCCAAACCACCAATTCTTGCCAAGCCCGAGTTTGGTGAACAGCTCTTTCTATATATTTCTGTCTTGGAAAGCGTAGTGACTGGCGTTCTAGTGCGAGTTGAACGGAGTGACAAGCGTCCAATCTTTTACGTTAGCAAGTCATTCTCCGACGCAGAAACCAGATATCCAATGATGGAAAAGCTAGCTCTAGTTGTTGTAACGTCAGCTCTGAAGCTGAGGCCATATTTTCAGTCGCACCCGATCATCGTCTTGACATCGTTGCCACTTCGGACCATCCTCCACAGTCCAACTCAGTCCGGAAGATCAGCAAACTGGGCAATCAAGTTAAGTGAATTTGACCTAGAGTTTCACGCGCGAACAAGCTTAAAATCTCAACTTCTCGTAGATTTCCTGATCGAGCTGCCCTTGGCTACTCCCGAACCTGACATTCCGGACCAACCTAGGATTCTTCATTTGGATGGAGCTTCTTCTAAACAAGGGTCCAATGTCATAGTTTGCTTGAAGTCTTATACTAGAGAAATTCTTGAACAATCATTTTGGCTCGCTTTCAAAGGCTAAAACAACGAAGCTAAATACGAGTCACTTTTGGTCGGACTTTGCCTCGCCATCACGGTAGGAGTTCGTAATCTGCAAGCTCATTGTGATTCACTGCTTGTTGCCAATCAGTATTTCGGGGACTACAAAGCGAAGGATATTCGCATGGAAGCATACCCGGATTGAGCCCTGGAACTGACAAAGAAATTTGAAAAGTTCGAGCTATCTAGAGTTCCTCGTGTAGAGAATTCTGCTGTCAATGCACTAGCTGCCTTAGCTTCAACTTCCGACGTAAAAATGACCAGGATGATTCTTGTTGAAACAATTAGCCAACCGAGCGTACGTCTGAAAACGGTGAGTTTCGTCACCACTCAGGCCATGCGCAGACGGCTCGAAGCTCAAATGGATGATTCTGGACCTTAGCAGTTTGACAAAAATGGGGCGATTCCCGACATAACGTAGCTTGAGGCGAACCAAGAGAGTCCAAATTGTCTAATTCCAAATAGCCACGAAGTCCCTGATGCTGGTCAACCACCTCATGACTGGGGGGGGGGGGCAGACTAGAGAGAGCCTATTCGGAATTACATTCTCTCTGGAGTAATTCCCGCCGATAAATGGGAAGCTGAAAAGTTAAAAGCCACTAGTGCGCGTTTATGTGTAGCAAACGACGTTTTTTACAAACGATTAATTTCGGCTCCGGATGTTGTTTGCATCTTTGTGGAGCATACCCGTACTATGATGAAAGAAATCCACGACGGTACGTGCGGAAATCACTCAAAGTAAAAAAAATATGGTTATTTTTGGTAAACAATGATTGCAGACTAGGAAGCATACGCACTTAAATGTGAGCAATCCCTGAGGCATGCACCATTCATCTTGCAGCCCGCTGAACTTCTTAGTTTGGTGTCCGCACCTTATCCGTTTATGAAGTGGTCCATGGACATCATCGGATTACACCTCGCTATCCGCAGAGAAAAGGTCAGGCTAAAGCGATGAACAAAATAATCATTTCTAATCTCAAAAAGAAGTTGAACGAGTACAAGGGCGCTTAGTTAGGAGAATTACAAAACGTTCTATGGGCAATCCGTACGATTCTGAGAAGAGCTACCGGTGAAACACCTTTCCTTAGTTTACGGAATGGAGGTAGTCATCCCGACCGAAATCAAAGTCCCAAGTGCGAGAGGAATCAGAAATCCACAGAGTGAAGCTGCGAACCGCAAAATGATGGTTGATGTCATTGATACTATTGATGAGTGTCGCGATCAAGCCTTAGTCCGCATGCAAAACTACCACAACGTTGCAGCCCGCTATTACAATTGAACGTCTAAAACAGATCATTCGAGGTGGGAACTCTAGTTCTACGTCGGTTTCAACAGAAAACGACAGAGAAAGGAGCAGGCAAGTTAGGGATCAGCTGGGAAAGTCCTTACAGAATCACACACGTAGTTTGGAATGGAGTCTACCGCCTCGTGAAATGTTTTTACATTTAAATTCATCTTTGTCATTGAACTACGTTAGACTTGATCCCCACCTTTGAGTACGTAGGCAGCCCGTACATTGGGTCCAGTCTCTAAATTCTTAAAATCAATAAAACCGAGTTTTGTCGTATACTAAGTCTTTCATTTCTTACTCTGTACAGTTTCAGGTAGATTCCATTAGAATCTCACCTCCGCCTCGGAAATACACAAACTAAGCTAATACTTAGTCGTCGCGATCCTTACTGTTTTCCCAAAATTTATAAACCGAGTCTAACTCGTAAAGGAAAAGCATTCTTTGGTCATTTTTTCCAACTCAAAAGTTAAAACCAAGTCCATCTCGTAATTCGGAAAATAGACTAGCAATCAAAACTAAAATAAGACTGTCTCAGTGAATTTAAATAAGTTTAAGTAATTAAAAAGCCTCTGTGGCCAACAAAAGCAAAAACAAAATAAACTTTTCATAAAACAAAGCGGGGGTTCCAAAGGACCAGAACAACCCCGAGGTAATTCTTACTCCGCTGTTTGGGAGTCTTTCTGAACATCTATTGGGAACATTACCGCTATCCCGGGTTGCAAAGCAGAATTCTTGTTAGAACCTGTTCATTGTTGACCAAAACCTCGTCAGGAGTGGTTGTCTCCGCGACTGTCTAGGGAGGGGTGTCGTCCAGGAGAGAAGTGAGTTCAACCAGGTCAGGTTGGGGGGTCTTCGGTTCAGCAGCCTTCTCTGGGTACTTAACTTCATCGGCTCGAACTGATTCCAACTCCCCCTTTTTATCTCTTAAAGTAGTTCCTGATTCACTCTGGTCTCCGCAACTGATACCTTCAGTGCTTCAACCTCTTCTGACTCCTTGAAGAAGCTCCCGTATTTCGAAGAAAAGTCATGGAACTGAGCCCGAACTTTTCTCCTTTCCTCCTTCCTCGCAGCGTTCAACATCGCGGACTGCTCTTCCTCGAGTTTCTTCAGCTTCTCCTCGCAGACTTTGAGATTAGCTCTAGCTCGCTTCTCATTCTCGATAGCAGCAAAGTAGGCATTTTTGCCTAACTCGAGTTTTGCGGATAGGTCGATATTGGTCACCTCGAGGCTATGAACCCTCGCTTCGGCAGCTTTCATCCGGCTCAGAACTTTTTTGGCCTTATCCAAGAAACCGGCATTTTCCTCTTCTATCCTTTTGAAAACGTCAATTTCACTCTCTTTGTTGGAGAGCTAGTCTTCGTGGCTACAAAAGGTGGAGTTGAACTCCAAGATTAACTTTAAAAGTCATAAGGTTTGGTTAAAACACCGACTTGCGTGTTAAACTGAATATTTCCGAAGATCAACTGCTAGCTTTTTGGCAAAACGAAGATAGTTCTTCCGGTTAACAGCCTTCATTTTGTCAAAGGGAGCAATGGCAATTCCGGGAGGGACGAAAGTCCTGATTGTGTCCGCGAAAGATGCTGGAGGAGATGAAAACAAGTCAAAGCGGTATGAGTCGCCAATTCTTGTTTTACATTAAAAAATGAAATTTGTTATCTAGAGGAGGTGATGTGTCATGGTGCTCCAAGCTACGAGGACAAGACTCCCGATAGGAGAGGATCACAGATCTTGAGGGTCCCCCTTCTTGTTCTCTCCTTTCTGTATGCTCGCACTTGTAGTTTTTCCTCAATGCGATGACGAGATGTGCGAGGAGAGGGACGAACATCATCCTGTAGTTGCTTCATCTTCTTCTCAGTATCCCGTTTTGCGGATTCTTTGCTGGAAGAATTCTTGACACAAGTCCTTGCCTCCGAGGTGGGAGTCGCAGATTTTTTCCCAGTTGAAGAAGAAGCCCTTCCTACAATTTGACAAGGTTCGACCCCATCATCGACGATTGGCTTCTTTGACTTTTCGGCATCTCGGAGCTTACTCTCTTTGAGGATTCCCGACATCACGACTTTGTCGGATTTAATTTGAGCTTTCACCTGATTAGCCCTCTCTCTTTCCAATCTCTTCTCTTCGCGTTATGAAATGGAAGACATGTCAGCTTTGGAAAGAATTTGTGGTTGGAAGGGAGAAGTTAAGGCAGCAAGATCGGTACGATATTGAAGCCGTCTACCTGATGCTCTGATCATGTCCGACGTGAGAGATTCTTAACCTAAGTCTTGACGACAATGTGTGTGAGACTGGGGGTTTGTCGACTTTAACTGTAAGAGAACAGAAGTGGTTAGCTCGTAGAATGCGAGATGAATCGCAAAAGGGTACGACGAAATGAAAAATGGCATCCTAAGTTCATTATCTATCGGCCCGAGCTGTCCATTCAGACCCAAACAAGTCTGTCTTCTTGCCGTACGTGAGTTCATTCACAGGGAAAAAGAAGTAAGACTTCCTCCATTGTTCATCCTTTTCTGGGAAGTCATCAAACACTCAAAAACCCTTCCAGGGTGACAGGAGAAAGGTTCCATTTGTGTGACCCTTCTTCACTGTGTATAGTTGAAGAAGGTCGGGCAGCGACAGCATGAAGCCGTCTTCTTCGGCTAAAGTAAGGAAGCACATAATGGTACAGATGACATTCAGACATAACTGGGGCAGAGCAATTTTGAAATCATGCATAAAATCAATAAGAAAGCAGAAAGTAAAGTCCGCATTCCAAGAAGAAAATCTCGAAAGCGCAAGTATGACCAGGAGGCAGTGATTCGGTGAAACGGTTGGTTCGGGGGATAACAGGTTGATTTGGGGAGAAGTTTAGTGGGCCCCCTTTAAAAGGTTAAGTTTGCCCGGAGTCGTTAGGGAAGTCATATATTTCCCAAACTGACCGTTAATCGAGAATCTTTCGGGTTTAATCTTTCTCGGAGGCATAATTAACACTGCGAAATCGTGTCGCGGATGGTGAGGAAGGTCTGGGAAGTTTTTGGCTCAAGAACATGTTGAAGATCTTCCCAAAATCTGAAGAACACTCAATAAATTATCACCGGAATCCGGTGGTTAGCAGTTCAGAGCGCCGGTAGGCTCGACGACAGATGACGGATTACAGGCGGTGAAAGAGAAACCGGTGGTTAAAACGATGAATTTCTTCAAAATCAAAGTTGAAAATCTGAGAAACCGATAAGGAATCATGTCCTAAAACAGCCTGTTCAAATCCTAAGCAATTCTAAGCTTAATAAACATGCTGGATCTTCTAACGAACTAAACGATTTAACTGAAACAAGTTTAAGAGGAAGAGAGAAGAATCGAGGCTTTACTTTTAGCGGTGAATGAGCTCCAGCAAGTTATAAGCGATATTAGGAAGCTGATAAGGTTCAAATTACCTAGAACTACTCTCTCAAATAAGAGATCAATTGCAGTATTTAAGGATCGAATTCACGGAGTTCTTTGTTCAAACAGTGAGTTGAATGTCGAGATTAAGCTAGCAGGTGATGATTAAAATAGTAAGAAAACAAAATAAAAAGACAGCAAGTTGATTGTGATGTAAACGATTAAATAAAGAGCTAGGAACAGGGTATTCTCAGGAAACTATTGGTTAGTAGATCTAATGAAAGCTAGGTTGTTATCAAACCATTCTTGAACTCAAACTCTAATTATGGAATAACCGGTGGCGTTCCGCAAAACTCCCTATATCTATAGCTAAGAATAATCGGAGAAGCCGAGAAATTATCAACCTAAATATACATTCTTAACGAGTTCGATTGTTCACCTTAGTAGATAGGCCGATTCTTATTACACACCTATAAACCAGGCTCATCAAATAATAGATCCAACTACAAATACCTATGGCGGGCATATCTATTGTCTGGATTCAAGATCTAGTTAATTACTCTAGATCTAGCATTAAGCATAATTAAAGATGAAGAATTCTACAGATAACCTAGCAAGGGGGCAATCTACTAAACCATATGAATCCCTAATGAGAAACCCTCTTCCTAACAAGCAGATTACTCAGACATATTGATTGAAGTAAACAACATATTGAGTATGAAAACATAAACACAACAAATAGATTAAGGGAAAGAAGGGATCTCTTCACTGTATTAAGATCTGAATCAATCTCTGAAAAGAATCGATGAATAGCTTATGTCTCTCAGTAACAGGGTTTGCAAAAAGCTTTATAAGAACTTGATAGAAAACTGGATGATGAAAACATAGGTCTAAACAATGTATATAAACCCTATAAAACGTCCAAGGACTAATAATGCAAATACGGAAGTCTTCTGGGGCAAATTCCTCTTCTCTAAACTTGAAAGCGTCTTGGACTTTGCTGGGCCGAAACTGGTGTCGATCGACACCAAGAGTGTGTCGATCGACAGTCCTCGCTGATTCCTGAATCCAAAATCGTCCTTGGCTTCCTTTCCTTAGCTTTTGCTCCAGAATGTCTTCTCATCTCCATTGTTGTCCCACTGCATAGAATACCTGAAAAGACACTAAAACGACTCGGGAAATAATATAAAGACTCGAAATCCTATACCTAAAACATAGATAAAATCAGTGAAAACAGAGATATATCAGAAGCCAAGAGTTTAACCTCGATATATAAAGCGTCAGAAGAGCGAGAAAAAGGAAAATCCTAGGATCACAAAGCGTCACACTCTTTCCAAGAATAATCTCGAAAATCGCGATATTTTGTTTCCTTTCCCTACTTCGGAGGATATACGCGCCTGTTGAGGATCCTGAAAATTACGGCATTACTTCAAGATAGTATGTTGAAATTGATCTAAGTCCCCGAATTGAATTCATTTTTGAGACTTGGGGGGTAAATTGTGGATGTCGGATCACGTCTATTCGACCCGACCCGCAATCCGTCGATATGTCCTAGATCGGGTGAATAACAAGTTCGACCCATTCAGGATGAGATGGGCTTCAGGAGCCCATTTAATGAGGCGAGATCTGCGGCGTGATACGAGCATTCATTTACTTTCTGTAGATTTGTCTTCATTGTATAAATAGAACTTAGCCTGTAATTATAGAGGGGCAGAAAAAATTATACTGAAATAATTCCGATTTACTTAAACACTTTTTCGATTTGATCTTGGCTCGACTGACAAGGCTTAAGAACCTCGTTAATATCCATAAATTTTTAATTGCGGATTTCAACATCCACAATGGGTATCACATAAGCCTTCCAAGGGTACCATGACACATTCGATCAAGAAGAAGAAGTTAACTATGTTGGAGCCCAAGGATGCTTTAAGAATCGCGGCTACAACAACAACTTCAACAACAACTTTAGAGGTAGTCCTAGTCTTTCTTACAGAAACCCGAATGTTGAGAATCCTCAGGATCAAAACTATCCGTGTTGGTGTCGGATCCCAAACCGATCGTCCGGTTCCAACCAAAGATTGCCACGTCAACAAAAGGGGGTTTGCCAAGGATTCAACCTAGAGGATACCCCAAATCGAACAAGGAGTTTGACTTTGTGCAAGGTGAAGAACCTTGTCGAGATAGGAGGCAGTTCAGATAGTTGCTATGGGCCTAATGTCGAAGCCCAAGAAGAAGTCAAAGGAATTCAAATTCGAACGTTAAGGCATTTAACCAAAGAATCTAAACGGATGCATTGAAGGGAAATTAGTGTAGATAATTGTGAATAATTATAGTATTGATGTATATATACTGAGTCCAAAATGGAGTAATACACACACATTCTTGCAAACATACTTTAAGCTAATACAATACCAGTTTCAGTTTTATCATTCAAAAGGTGTTCTCTATTTTATTATATTTTCATTCGATTTTTGTCCTTAAGAGATTTCCTTCTCATAGATAAATAAATATTTGAGTGTGCAAGTCCGAGATCCACATTTTGGCGATGTCTATTGGGACGGAGGATTCTTGAGTCATCAGATATCTTTGACGACATACCCAAGGAAGGCGGCAATGGCCGAAGAAAGCTTTGTCAATGTGTCCATGGCTAAAACACTCTAGAGCATCCAGAAAACCGTTTCGGGCATGGCGCAAAAGTTTTCAGACGTGGAAAAGGTTGTGAGCACTTTGAAAGCAACTCAAGTATCTCTTAGCCAAAATTTCAATATTATGCAATCTCGGGTTCGATCTTTGAGGAAAGGAAACCCTCAAGGAGTCCGGAGGAGCATGTTCAGTTCACCATAGTCCCATACAGGGAATAAAACTGGCGGACAGATGACTCCGGATGCAACTGATCCCAGAACTCAACCAAATGTCGTGGAAGTACAACCTGATGGTGAAGAACAACTCGGGAGTCTCGTGAGCAAGAAAACTATGAGCAGTTTGAACCTATGAAGAAGGTTAGCCGTAAACTGAAAGAGATAAAATCAAAGTTCCATCAGGCCACCAGTTCGGAACTAGACATCGATCGAGTCATCGAAGCAACAAGGTGGACGCATTTCACCCCTCATATTGCGAGCATAAGAATCAAGATTCCCGGAAGCTCAACCGCGAGCCCTATAATGGGCTAGAAGATCCTAAAAGCTATCTCGTGGCTTTCCTGATAGCCGTCGGGCGAGTCGATTTGGACGAAGCTAAACAGGATGCAGGATACTGCAAGCTTTAATACGAGAACCTGGCTAGACAAGCCTAGATATGGTTCACCCAGCTCGAACCAGGCTCTATCATGAACTTCAACGAATTATCCGTTGTGTTCCTGAAGCAGTACACCATCCTTATGGGTAAAAGCACTTCAGACACTAACCTTTGGAATCTACAGCAAGGGCCAAATTAGTCACTCCAAACTTTCATCACAAAATTCAAAGCTGTACTTTCAAAGCTCATGAGGGTGTTTCCCTATGGCAAGTCTGATGACCAAGGAATCGTTATGATAACTGTCAAGACTGTTCTTCTAGCTTTCTTCGAGCATGATAACATCGTTTGGTCGGTCGAAAGGTCTCGACCAGTTGCTACTTGAGTCGACTCGTTTCTGATAAGCTTTGCTTGCAGCTAAGGTGTGGAGGCAATACGCTGATCCACCCATTATGGTAAAAATCCTCTATCGGGTTCCACTTGGTTCTGCGTCGATTGCCCTTCGATCGCTTTGGATTCTCTTCGGATTCTCTGATAGTAGGATTTTACTCAATTAATCCTAAAACACTATCGTGTCGTTGTAGTATTTTAGGTTGTCAATCCAATCCGGTGTGATGCAAACAGATGAGATATGATTGAAAGCTCTAAGTCAAGCCAAGTAGAGAGTTGGTTGGTTCTAACTATCCTAGTATGCAATAACATAAATGAAATGAAACTAAAAGAAGAAATGGCAATAACAGGCAGGTGAATAACAAAGCAGAAATAATAACAGGCAGTCAAATGGATAAACGATTCCTAAGGATGGGGTAATCGAATAGTGTGATCTCCTTAATCTATTCAGGCGGTTGACAAAACTTCACAGAAGCTATCCCTAGACAACAAGTTCAACAACAGATTAATTCACTCCCGTGATAGAAATCTTCAAGCAAAGCTAGACACTGACCTAATTCCCATTAGCGATCTCTAACTAAGCAGGCAATATCGAATCAACTTATTAAAGCCAATACCTTCTCTACAAGCCAATCCCTTGGGGTAGAGGCGAATATCTCTGGAATTAATAGATCTGACATTCTATCGAACACCTTTTGAGCGCGGGAATGTCTGGATTCATATTCCACATTAGCCAGTGAAACAAGCAATAAGCGCAACTAATCTAGAAGGGATTCTAGTATTCTAAACTCAACCACCTAAAACGACCAAGTAAACCACAACTACTCTATCTCATCATCAGAAATACGGTTCACTACTGAGACATAATCAAAGACAATAGCAAAGCAACGATTGAAAACATGATAACTACTTGAAAGTGAATATCAAATATTTGAAAGTGAATAGAAAGTCGCAGGAGAAACACTGCGGCAAGAAAAGTTGTATGAATAACGGATGCCCTGGGGAAAACCCTTAAAGGAAGTTTATATAAGCAAAACTATGAATCAAATAAGGAAACTAGATAGATAGCGAATCTTCACGTCAGGACCATGCGATCAAGTATGTCATTGGCATCTGATGGGCTGAAATGGGCTTCCCTGTGATTGAGTATGTCATTGATCAAACTGGGATTCAGGGACTCCGCCTTGCGATCGAGTGGATGTCATGAGGTTGTGATCGAGTGGTTGCTTTAGCTTCTCTTCTCTTCTTTGTTCTCAGTTTGTCTGGTTGAATGCAGAACGAGCAGATAGGCCTCCTTGTGATCGAGTGGTGTAAGATGGGTGATTCCTCCGGCTTTGCGATTGAGTAAAACTGATTGTTAGCTTCTCCGGGGTTGCGATAGAGTGGTTTGCCTTGGCAGGGCTCCGAGGCTGCAATAGAGTACTTTGGCTGAAGGCGTCATTGTGAAACCAAAGTACCTGAAAAACAACCAAATATACAATGCACATGCAATCCTAATGCGAAACCATCCTAAGTATGCAAAACACACTAAAACGACTCCTAATGAGATGAAATGTGGATGAAACAATGACAAACTGGTGAAGAATGAATGCCTAAATCATGCAAATTATAGACATATCAGTCTCCGTGTCTCTCGGCTCATGATCTACCACAGGGTCAGCCTGCTTGGGCCGGACATGTCTTGCTTGTAGGTCCTTGTGGGTGATGTTTCCTAGAGCTTCGCGGCTAGAAATTTAGCTGCTAATTTTGCTCTAAGGCTTTGACACTTAGAAGTATAATGCCCAAAGGTCTTGTGGAGTTACCAATACCTTTGCTTGTTGTTTGACGGTTGGTCTCTTTTCGGCCTGTATCTACTTGGTAATCGTGTGCTCCAGAGAAGTTACGTCTCTCATGATGTACGAATGGTCCGCTCTGAATGCCCCTCTTCTGGGTCAGGAAGTTTGTGTGTACTTTCTCGGCTCGTGCTTCCTTGCTAGCAGCTCCATGTCCTTTTTGTGGGCGACGTAATACAAAGCGCGAAGCAGGGCGTCTCGGATTGTCAAAGGCTTAGACAAATTTAACTCTTTTCAGAATTCAGATTTGTACGAAATGGCCTTCCTTAGGGCCGAGAGGGCAGCGACGTCGCTTATTCATTCGACTTTAGCCAGGGTTGACTTAAACGTTGCGACAAAGTCCCTTAGTGGCTCATTAGGTTGTTGAGATAATGACCAAAGATATGCGTCGGATGTCCATGGGTCGATTAGCATGGAGTACTGCATGAGAAAGAGCGTCAACGGCTCTTGGAAACTCTCAACCAAATTCCGATCCAAACTAGAGAACAAATCTTGTGCAGTTCCTTTGAGGTGTCCACGAACAACAAACACAAGCTGGCGTCTCTCTCTCCTAGTTTGAATCTGCCTCATCTAACAGCTATCATGAAAGACTTTTATATGTCCCTTTGGGTCGTATGACCCGTTCAAATACTCGATCTTGAGCTTTCACAGGTCAGAGATCGTGGCCTAAGTGATCATGCGTGTGAATGGCGTATTGTACGATTCTTCCGGGATGCGGTCAATATGGAGGCCGAGGAGGCCATGCTATGCATCTGCGAATTCACGAGCTTCATGTCAGCCTCAACATTGGCTAGCGAGGCTTTTATCACGTCGATCTCATACTCCCTTTCGTACTCCTCGGTCCATTTGATGTTTTCCTCAGCTTCTTCATCGTTAGTGACTTCAATCTGTTTGATTGCATTAGCCTCTGCTTGGGGATGCAGTTCTTGATGGTTGCCAAGCTCGTCCGTTTAGTTTGATGCGTCTAAATCTAACGGCTCAGCATGATTGTTACAGTAGGGGATGTCGAGCGGTTTCTTAACTTGGCTCGGCATCCCCTACTGTAATTCGTATGATCCCGAGGTAATCCATAACCATTGGCGTTTGGCTCGGTCTCATTAAGTGGGTGAAATCTGACCCTAACAATTATGCTTAGTCAATTTCCATTCTTTTTACACCTAACCCTTTATTTCGATAAGAGGGTTTTGCAAAACCCAACACTGAAACCCTTCTCCGTAATTTCTCAACTCCAACACTTAACCCACTTTTTTCTTATCTCATATGAGCTCTATTATACAAACCAGAACATGACAGCTTAAAAAACAGAGCACAAACGCTCATCAACAAAACACATATGCCTTAACTCTGAAAAAAAAAAAACTAAATCATCCTCCTCGTTTTTCCTCTTCAATTCGTGAATGTAACCACCACGGTTTTATAACCAAATTCTACTAATATGTAAAGTCCAATAGTTCCACGATCTTGGCAATACAAAGTGATGAGAAATAGAAACCCAATCTCAAATGCTTATAACTACTACTTTCATTAAAATAAAACTACTTAATTCCACGATCTGACAACGTTCTACCGACTGGTTTCGAGAATCAACTACCACACTCCAAAATATCACATATGCAAATCAGGTTGAAATCCACCAGTTTCGTCTTAGAAAAGCCATAAGAAGACATCTTCTAGCCTTTATCATCTTAACCCGATTTCTTAACAAAAACGTTTGTCTAAGACCTATATGAAGTACTCTTCATAGTAATTGACAAATATATTACTCCCACATAAAAGTGGAACCAATCGACTATGAGACATAGGAAATCAATCAATGGTAAATGAAAATCGAATTGAAATCCTAGTTGAATCTAAAACGAATACTATTAGAACCAGAAAAGCCGATTCAACAAAGATGAAAAAGATCCAACTCAAATCAGAAATTATATGTTTAACAAAAAAAACTTGCGTTTTCATTAACCAGATATCACATTCTCTCTAGAAAATATAATTGAGATAAGAGAGATCTAATGCAAACTATTTTTTATAATTACGTTTCAAAAATTGTACTATACTACAAACTCACCCTAACTTTTAGGCCTGGGAGTTCGGATTAAACCGATCAAACCGGCACGATCAACCCGAAATTTTCGGTTCTCGGCTTAGACCGAAGAGATTAAACCAAACCGAACGGCAAATTAATTTGGGCAATCAGATGTCGGTTTGGGTCGGTTTGGTAATCAGTTATCGATCGATTACTTCGGGTTTAAAGGAACATTGTATAAAAACATAAAACCCTAGATCTAATTCATTTCATCTCTTCTCCTCCTTTTCGCCTCTCCTTTACGATCCTTCTTTTTCCACTCTCCTCCTCTCCTTACGATCTTCCTTGTTCTTTCTTCTTCTCCTTCCTTCTCTTCTAAACTCTTCTACATCTTAATCTTCTTCGTTTTCGTCTCAGCCTTCCATGACATTTACCGACGTGAGGTTCGTGTTGGGATTTGATTATTGGTGTTACTTGATTTTTTCGTAGTGATTGTTTTTTCAAGTTCTAGATCTTAGAAATCGTTTTTATTTTATTGATTTAATTGTTTTCTTTCTTCTTTCAGTGAGAATGCTAAAAACACATTCATCAACCTCATTCAATGCAATCTCGCTTCAAGGAATAAATGTCTGGAATGCCACTATGTGCGAAAAAGTAACCAGGAATGCCACTCTTCTAATTCTTATTTTTTGCCGAATTAAAAATAAATGAGAGAAAATCCAAATAATTGGCAAAAGACCAAAAACCCAGACGACCCAACAAAGTATCCGATCCAATTAAGATCCATGCCCAGCGACCCAAAACTCATCCCAAACACTTAAGCGAAATCCCTAATTTCTAAAATCAAACCGTTTCTGCTCTCAGAAAATTCAAATTTTCCAAAATCAAATTCATAATTTCTCGCCTTTCACGATTTTCCGACGAATTCTTGATTCGTGTAATAGTTTGATGGCTCGTGTTAGAGACGGTATTGCTGGCCCTTTATATGATTCGACGGAGAAGTCGTCGTCCGGTGAAGTTTCGACATCCGAACCAGTTACTTCAAAAATTGAGAACGACGGAGATGTCGCCGACTTGGTTCCGACCGAACCTGCAGGTCCGACAGAACCAGAAACACGAGATGTTGCGGCGAATGATACTACAAAAGAAACCGCTGAAATTGAAAAGGCTATGGAGGAACCGCGTGATGGTGATGAGGGTTCTGAAATTGAAAAGGCTATGGAGGAACCGCTTGTTGGTGATGAGGCTTCTCCAAAAGAAACTGCTGAAATTGAAAAGGCTATGGAGGAACCGCATGATGGTGATGAGGGTTCTGAAATTAAAAAGGCTATGGAGGAACCGCGTGTTGGTGATGAGGCTTCTCCTAAAGGAACCGCCGAAATTGAAGAGAATCAGACAGGGACAACTTTGAAACCTCTAATTGACGCTGTCATTCAACAATTCGAAGAAGCGAAAGACGGGAATGGGGAGGAGTTGGAGGAGGAGGAAATGGTGAATACAATTTCAAAAGAAGGGGTAGAGAATGTTAATCGTCAGGTATATACAATTGAATCTCTATGACACACATTTGTTTTGTTTGAGTATTAGTTCTCGTATTAGTTAGAAATGTTCAACTAGTTCATCTATGACACATGTTTGATTTAAGTAATTTGATGGAACTAGTTCAATTGGTACATATGAATTATTAGTTTGGTACATATGAATTCTTCAATTGGTTAATGTTTATTGAATTTGCAGGATACTTGTGAGGCCGAGGATGATGAGGTTTCTGTTAAAGAGACAGAGGAAGATGAGGCTGGCAATGATGGTTTGGAGGATGATGATTTAGATTCTCAGCCCCTGCCGCCACAGACCATGCATTTTCCTTTTTCAGAATACGGCAAAGTGTGCAAGATAAGCAGTAGGTGCCAGGTCACGCAGACAGTTGAACTGATAGAGAGGAAGTTTAAAGAAGAAGTTGTATGGTTCAAAAGACACGATCAGTTCAAGCATATATTCCACATCCCTCAGGAGCCTAACCACCAGACGCAAGGCATGTGGGTGCTTATGCTGCGCACAGTGAAGACAGATTTGCTCGAGGAGGCTTGGTTTGTGGTAAATGGAGTACCTATTAGGTATTCCATTAAAGAGCATGCGTTGTTAAGTGGGTTTGATTGCCACAATTACCCAAAAGAACTAAATCCAATGGGGAATATTAACTTTGTGAAGAGGATATTTAAAAAAGAATCTGGGATAAAGGTTGTAGATGTTCTTGCTAAGTGCTCGAAGATGAAGCATGGTTCAGATAGGTTGAAGTTAGTGCTGTTGTAATTCTTGGGCAAGGTAGTAAAAGCTGGTGCAAAGAATGATGGAAACATTGAAGAGTTTCTGTTAAGGATTATTGGCAATTTGAATGCGTGCGAGACGTTTCCGTGGGGCCGTTACACCTTTTTGGAATGTATGGCAGGAATAAGGAAAAT
Source organism: Arabidopsis thaliana (assembly GCF_000001735.4). Classification (NCBI taxonomy): domain Eukaryota; kingdom Viridiplantae; phylum Streptophyta; class Magnoliopsida; order Brassicales; family Brassicaceae; genus Arabidopsis; species Arabidopsis thaliana. The sequence goes on along the minus strand of NC_003074.8, from coordinate 14,109,527 downwards.
GATGAAGAACATGAATGGTTTCGTGAAACCAAAAGCTCAACCTTGCTTTAGTGGATTCATTGTGCCTCTTGAGATAAGTAATTTATGATCATTATATGAGAATAAGGTGTAATGTACATGTTTTATGATATTAACATTGTTTTGTTATTTGTAGATTCTGGCTTATGAGGCTATTCCACAGCTTGGACTGAAATTTAAGAGTCCCTTGCGCTCCGCTTTGAATGACTGTCCAAGGATGTGCAAGCATAAGTTTAAAGAATGTAGCACGAAAGGTGTCCCGTTGGAAGTTATATATAAAGAGCTTGGGAATAGTAAGGTTAGAGTTTCTGTATTTACTTCATTGTGTGTCTAGTCTCTCATGAGATTGATTGATTGCTAAATGAATTTCTTTTAACAGGATTTTCCACGCATTTTGGTACCTGCCTATCATGAGAAATATTTGTTGAAAAATCTCTTAAACAATGATGTTGATGATGACTGCGGTCCAATAGATATTGTTATTGACAGTTGGAGAGAGCGAGTATTAGTAGAGAAGAAGAGGATATGGTGGAAAGGAATGTGTGAGATGGACATTTCTTCTAGATGTATTGTAAATGATATTTCGGATGAGGAAGTCCATGAGATTGAGAATGAGGTCCCCGAGAAAGATGTCCCCCTGACTGCTGTCCCTCCTTGATTCCCTGATTTAGATACAGTTGTGGCATCTATAACCTCACTGACGCAGATGATGACCAAAGGCTTTTATGAAACAAAAGATAAGATTGATGTCATTGATGTGAGAGTGCAGTCTATTGAGTTATTTGTGGCAGATCTGAAGGAAAGGGAACATGGGAAGCAAACAGAGGAGGCAAGTCAACATGGGCATTCAACAGACGATGACGTGTTATTTGCTTCGCCCGATGGTTTTGTGACCACCGGCAGGATGCAACAACGGGATGTAGTGATCTACAGAGAACATTCTCCAGAGGTTGCAGAAAATAGTAAGTATAATAATTAATGTCAATTGGGTATAAAAATGTGAATATATGACTTAGGTTTTGTTTTAAAATGTGTGCAGGTAATAAAGAGACAAACACGACGGAGAAAGAGCTGAAAGGAAAAGCGAAGAAGAATGGCGGGGGCAAGAAGAAGCAGGAGGTGCCACCTGTAATAGAAACCGGAAAGAAGTGAACAAGGGTAGCATCCCGCCTTATTAAATCACCGTTTGTGACGGATAATAAGAAGCGTAAGAGAATGCGGAAGGCAGATTGATCCAGTTAATGGTAGTTGTGGAACAATTGGTTTACTTAAAAACGTTTGGCTTGATTTGCATTGTAATGATGTCTACTTTTGTGAATTTTTAAACATTTGGCTTGTAATTGGTCTTTTAGGTTCAACTGTTTATTTTGGTTCCTCTACTATGGTTCAACTGTTTATTTTGGTTCATCTACTATGGTTCAACTGGAATGTTACTAAGTCACAACGGATAGTTCAGATAGTTCAACACTAGGATTATCCGGTTCGACTTATTAGTTCAAATGGTTCACTTTGGTTCAACCGATTAGTTCATCCGGTTCAACTGCTAGTTCAAATAGTTCATCCGGTTCGACTGATTAGTTCAAATAGTTCAGATAGTTCAACACTAGGATTATCCGGTTCGACTTATTAGTTCCAATGGTTCAATTTGGTTCGACTGATTAGATCAAATGGTTCAAATGTGTTCGACTAGTTAGTTCAAACGGTTCGACCTGTATAGTTCATCCGGTTCGACTAATTAGTTCAAATAGTTCATCCGGTTCGACTAAAGTCCAAATGGCTCGACTAAGAAGTCCAAATGGTTCGACCAATAAAGTACATCCGTTCGACTGATTATATAATTGTTAGCAAAATTTACTTTCAAAACACAGATAGTTATATTCAAACATTTAGATTCATACATTGTATTCAAAACATAGATAGTTAGCAAAATAAAGATTTTAAACAACAATTTAGATTTAGATTTATCTTACAAACTTAAACAAAACAAAGGCATAATGTTTATTGAAAGAGAGAGTCAGGAGGATACTCGCGTGGAGGCTCATCCACTCTCCAGTAGTAACTTCCATCATCTGGTTCATCGTCCTCCTCAATGGGATTTGGCTCCGCGAAAAACGACCAATTCGGTGACGATCCATCGTGCTCAACACACCATCTCCTTAGTGGCAGTGGAATGTCAGCAACTTTGTCGAAACCGTATCTCACCCAGTCTTTCGGATGAGCCTCCAACCGCCTCATACCTCTCTCCAGGTCTTGCAACTTAATGAGTAGTTGGCGGTGACGCCTTCGATAAGCCTGGTGTTGATTATCCACCTGTCCAACAATAGAAATGTCAATTTCTCGCTAAATATCCATCAATACAACTATACCACCACTATATGATTCACCTAATATAACCAACAATCAACACAACTAAACCCTAAACCTGAAATTTGATTAAACCCTAAACCTAACCAAACGAGCAACAACGAAACACTATTCTTACATTTACCTTTTGAATGAACATTTGACATGCGTCATGCATCTCATTGGATAGATTCGTTTGACCAAAAAACTTTCCGGGCCAAATAACTTCACCTGGGACAAAATCTCTTGGGGCTGGAACAAAATCCGGCCCCATATCTCCTGGTAAAGGAGACTTCATCCACGGTACCGTCGGCTCCACTGCTCCAGGGGGATTACACGGTGAAGCGGAACCCCCAAATGTCGGCAAATTATCTCGATGTCAACTAACTACTCAGGTGGTGGTGGAGAAGAACAATCCAGTGATGTTGGAGTCGGAGACGCAGGAGAGGAAGGCGCCGACGTTCTTACTCTCTGAATGCTCCGGCGATGAGCCATGTAGTTCACCGGTGAACAGTTTCAATTTCTTGAATTCTCTGGTTTCGTGTAAAATTAAAAGCAAACGAGTAAATTGAATAGACATGACTCTTCGGCTGTCTCATCTGAACTTTGACGCCGAACGATTAAGAAAATGGGTTGGGCTTAGGCCTTTCGTTTACTAGGGGTTGTAGCATCCCTAAAATAAGTATCCGTTTTGGGTCTTTTGCCATCTTTAATGGGCTTATAAATTACAAAAAACAAAATCCAATAAATTTCAAAATATAGAGTCTGCTTTATGCAAAATTCATAATTCAAAATTCGAAAAGGCAAAAACGATTTCAATCCCTAAATCGAAAAATTCGAATTCCAATTCCGAATTGCAAAATTGATTTAGGGTTTTGTGAGTGCCTTCTCTAACTACTCCGATGAGTTCAAGTTCAGTGTCAGTGTCATCTGGTGTTGATGGAGCCCGTGGTTTTCCGGTGAATTGTGCGTGTGGAGCAGATGTGACGATCTTCACATCCAAGAGTCAAGACAATCCCGGAAGACCTTTTTCCGGTGTAAAACCAAAAGAGATCCGAAAATGTGGACAAACAAAAGAGATGTAAGTAGAGTTGGTGGTTATAATGTGTATTTATGTAGTTGCTAAACTTGTCGGATTTGGTTCGTGGGTTGTGCAATAGGGTCATTTGTTTAAGTGGGTTGAGGATGCTGTGCAAGAAGAGGTCGAAGATGCTTTAGAAAAATTTGGAGTCATTGCAAATGAGCTTAACAAAATCAAATCTGAGGCGAAAGAGCTACATGTGATGTTACAAGAACTGAAAGAAGAAGCAGAATTGGGCAAAAAAGAATTCCGCAAGTGGAAAGTTTGCTTAACAATGTGTTTTGTGTGGCTTTGCTTGATCACCATTGCCATTGTTTACGTAATGTTTGGTAATAAAAAGAAACAGGACTTTGTAATGTCGGATTTGTGACCTTATTATTCCCTGATTTTATAATACTTTTGATTTGTGACTTTGTAATGTTATTTCATTGGTTCGACTGAACTAGAGATAGTTCATCTGGTTCGAAACAGTTTAGTTCAAATGGTTCATCTTTCGTCACATTACCCTGTTCAACTGTATATTTTGGTTGCACATCGTAATAAATCATAAATACTTGCATATTTAAAACAAAGTGGTTCACAAGGTTCATACATAAATACACTTGCATAATTAAAACAAAGTGGTTCACATGGTTCAAAAGTAAATACTTGCATAATGAAAACAACGTGGTTCACATGGTTCATACATGGTTCAACGAGAACCACGCCCTCCTCTAGCTCGGAGGATACTAATAGCACTCCTCATTGATCGTAGTTCCTTGAATAATTGGGTCTCAAGCTCAGTGATCCGGTCAATCATAATGCGTATCTTCTCGTGGATGGCTCGAACATCGGAACTTGCCAAGCAGGAGGTCCTTCTTCTCGCTTGTCCTTCCGGCTACAGTACTTCGAAAACTCCTCTTCAATGGCTTCCTCCCACCACTTATGCAAGTGTTCTCCATCCACCTCGGTCAGATTTAGTGGACTTCGGAATCTTGTTTTCCCGTGGAGATTGCCACCAACCACATTACCCTTTTCAACGTCTTTTCCACAGTAGCACTTAGTCAGAATGCCCCAATTCCTGTCCCGTATTGCATTGTAGTAGTCGAAACCGTCAGATTTCTCACTAGGAGAGGAGTCGGAGCTTCCGTTAAAAGAGATAGGCATGTCTGTCAAATACAAAATATAAAACTATCTAATACTTGACTAAACCCTAGATCTTGACTAAAATAAACCCTAGATCTTGACTATTATAAACCCTAGATCTTGACTAAAATAAACCACATAAACCCTATATCTTTAATAGAAAAGATCTAACCTTGTGAAGAAATGACGTCGTTTGCCGGAAAAATCTCGTCGCCCGAAAATACTTGACGCCGCTAAAGAATCGCCGCCGTCTTCTTCAGCAGAGGGTTTTCTCGAATTTTCGATTTTTCACACAAGTAAATGATTAAATATAGATGAAAATCCTCAAAACCCTACCATTAAAAAAAAATATTTTAAACATAGGGACCCACCAAAATCTAACTTGAGTTGATAAATCCAGACATTTATTCCTTGAGTTGATATACAGTATGCCAGCTGGAATTATGCGGTATGCCAGCTGGAATTATCAAGTTCATCCGCTAAAATTTTACACATAATTGTACAGCTGAACTATCATACACATAGATGTACTTTTCACTGTTTTCATATATTGCAGCTGAACTTTAATGTACATACTTGATAACTATGTCGAACCCAACCTAACTGTGATTTATTTTGCATATTCAAAGTTTTGGCATAATCATATTTGATATACGACCATATTCACGTAATTTACTTCATTTGAGGTGATCTCATAGTAACTACTCCTTATCATATAAGAGGTTGTATATGTGAACACATACCACGATTTCAATTTTTATAAAATAATATTTATCAATGACACTTTAATAGTAATAGTAGATTTTTTGTTGAGCTAGTAGTAAACTTCAAACGTTTCTACATATTATAAAATCGTTAAACACATTTTACTAAGTGATTATAGTTGAACGAGCTGAACCTGTTGTACTAGGCTTACAGATTTCGGGAATTACAAAGGAAACATAGAAAGACTTGTTATTAGTTAAAATAATAAAGTCAGATTACAAATTCCTTCGTTTATACGAATAATACAAAGTACCCAAAAACTAAAATACTACATTATAAATTTCATCAACTTCCGAAATTTCCAGATTACCAAACACCTTCGACACGAGGCCATGACTCACAAGCTTCGGTTTAGAATGACCGCTCACACGCCAGCAAACGAGTACAACCACAATTCCCCGAGTACAAAGACTCCGAAAGTGAGCTTGAAAGTCCAAAGCTTGTTGATTGTGTGCTTCACAATAGAGAACTTCATTGCTGCAATTCATAGAAATTATTTACTTGATCAGAAATTGTGAACATGACTATCTGAACCAGGTCTGCTGAACCATTTGAACTATAGCACTTGAACCATCAGAATAGACCAAGTGAACCATGTGAACTATAGCAATTTGAACCATTTGAACTAGAGTAGGTGCACCATGTGAACTATAGCAATTTTAACCATTTGAACTAGATTAGGTGAACATGTGAACTAAAGCATTTGAACCATTTGAACTAGAATAGGTGCACCATGTGAACTAAAATAGGTGAACCGTTAAAACTATATCATTTGAACCATTTGAACTAATCCCAAAATAGAAACCAAGTTTCATTATAATAAGTTAAGATGGAGGCACTTACTGTTGATTCATTATCTTGAAAGAAAACTTCACACCCTCGATGCCTTCGGTCAATCGGCTCTGCCAAATAATCGCACCTACCGCATCTTGTGTATAATAATAGAAGTAAGTATTCGTACAATTTCTCAAAGAAAATACTATAAAATTGTCAAAATAACTCACCGACCAACACATTCTTGTAAACCGTCTTCTCTATGATATTGTCGAAAGGAGTAAAATTCCAAAACAAGAGTGCATCCGTTCGCAAAGCTTTAGTAACAATAGTTTGTTCAATAAACCATATCTGGTAGTCATGGGATGTTGCTCTCACAGACTCAGCGTCGTTTCGGACCGAGAAATTAGTGGTAATTATCCACTCATACTCATATTCTCGTATTCGATCAAGGTAAAATGACGCAAGGCGACGAGGAATGGTAGCCTTGATTCGGGAACGGGGACCCTACACCAAATAATTTTAACTATATACCTGCAAGTTATGTGAAAGAAACAAAATTAAACATATTCGCAATATATTACCGTTTGATCTGCCAATATGACGCCCAGTTCGAACTCATCCGGTGCCACAAACTTCTTGAACACATTCACAACAAAAACGCAAATAGTCCCATCCACTGATAGTCAGACAAAGTTCGGAAACAGAATGATATCCATCCATGTTGACAAACAACGGCTTCCTTTATTAGTGGGGTGGGCTCTTTTTGTTGGATAGGATGAAATATGAATGGTGTAAAATCGATTGTAATCCTGTCTTAAATAATATTCCAACCGACGCGACGATTGGTACTCGCAGTGCCACCTGTCACTGCTAATATTTCAACTGACGCGTTGACTAGGATGCCACCCGTGTTTATAGTAGACGCAGATGAACCTGTTGTACTAGGTTTGCCAAACAACGACTGGTTCGTAGTTGAACCTGTTGAACTATGTTTGGCAATTCTGTTGAATTAAAAAACTTAACTATGCTTAAAAATTCCGAAAACACAAATTTAAACACAAAGGATTGTTCTTAATTGAACCTGTCGAACAATATTTGACAATTCCGAGAAACACAAATTTACACACAAAGACTTTATCGTAGTTGAACTCCTTGTACTAGTTGACGAGTTAACGTCAATCATCATTGGTTTCAGGCTGCAACCACCTCTCCAAGTTGATGCCACGCGTAGCTTTGTTATTTGTCTTCTTTCGGCGCTTCTCACCTGTGGATGGAAACCGGGTTTCTTGATTCCTTCCTTTTTTTGGAGTGTAATCCGGCGGTTTTGCGACCTTCTCCACATAATCAGGAGGAAAGAACCAGTGAGCCTGATGCGGCACCACATAAATTGTTCTGTAATATGCCAATGCCCACGTCTCGATCAAGTAATACTTCGAGCAAAGACCATAGATACTTACATTCAAGATTGAACGGCTATTCTAATCCATCTAGATCGCTTTATGGTTGCAGCTATAGCATGGACGCACGGGTACTTGTCTATATCAAATTCTCTGCAAGAACAAGTATTCCTTTCCAAGTCCACCAAATAAGAACAACATCAATTCCAATTACGTTGTATTCTTGTCGGAAACTGTTTAGTTCAGTTGCATTTAGCTTTGCACCAATTGGACAGCGCGTATGTAATATATTCTCCACAACATGCACCACTTGCCTTGTGTTCGATGTAGACGCGGAATCTTTGCGATGTGTGTTGAACCACTCAGAAAACTTCTTCAAAATCGCATCGATCATCGGTAACAGATGGTACTTCCTTACTTCTGAAAACACAACGTTCATTGACTCTGCGGAGTTGCTAGTATCTATGTTGTACTTGTCTCCCTAAAAATAGCACCTAGCCCATTTCTCAATCCCAATTGCCCGATCCAGATAGGTGGTTACATTAGGATGCTTTCTCCTAAATTCTGCATACCTAGTGTTGAACTTAGTCGCAGTATAAATATGAGCTAATTCCCTAAATTTGGCCATACCTGCTTCTTTGTCACCTGCCAGCATTTTCTTAATGTTTTGAGACAAATGCCATACACAATGTCCATGTGATGCCTTCGGGAACACATCCGCGACTCCCTTGATGATGCTTCCATGTCTGTCGCTTATGAAAACCAATTTCGGGTCATCCGGTATAATGGAAATCAATTTTCTGAAAAACCAGTTCCAACTAGCATGATTCTCGCTATCAATTACACCAAACGCAATGGGGTAATGAAGATGATTAGGATCCTGAGATGTTGCAATAACTAACATCCCTCCATATATGGTTTTCAGAAAAGTTGCATCGATCACTATAACTTTCCTCATTGCCTTAAACCCTTCAATGCTTGCTCCCAAAACGATGAATAGGAACTTAAACCTGTCATCTGCATCCAATTCCACTTCCGTTATTGTCCCATGATTCACAGACCTTAAAATGTGCAGATAAGCAAACAATAACTTGTAGCTAGTTTCAGGGCTCCCACGCACATCACTAACATGTTTTTTTTTTCCTCTTAAAGCTGTGGAGTATGAACAATCCAAACCATGTCTTCCTTTAACAATACTCATTTTTTGTTAAGGTTTCAGAGTATTAAGAGGACCCGGATAGTCCTCATGCAACACATCTGCTACTAATCGCGGTGTGGCTTTTTGTTTTTCATATCTAGTTGCTTCCGGACATCAAGAGCATTTATGTATTTGTGTGTGTTTCTTCACAAACCAAAAATCTGTGCTCGAAGTTTTGGTAACTCTTAAATACCAATCACAACCCAATGATGTTTGACTGCATTCTAACATAAGACGGCCCGGGTCAGATTTAATAGTTTTCACACCAAACACTTCCTCTTTCGAAGCTCTATTAATCAAATCCCATACTGCCTCTTTAGAACGAAATTCTTGACCTACTAAATCACCAATACCATCTTCCCATTCTTTGACAACGGCAGCCACACTTTCTTGTACCGGACCTGCAAGACGAACATATTTGATATGTCTATAATATGCATGTTTTCAATGTCCATTCATCATCGTTTTGAGTCCAGTTTCGTATCATTCATCACTGTTTTATATCATTTCTCATCATTCTTGCATACTTTGCATGATTATGATGGCTTTGCATACATATTGCATTTCTGAGTTGTTTTCAGGTGATTTGGAGCTGTTTGCGAGCAAATTGGAAGAAACGAGGCAGAACCAGAAGACATACTCGACCACCAGGTCGTGTGCATCCAGCACCATACTCGACCCCCTGGTCGAGTGACTTTGGAGCCATTCTTCCCATCTTCTCGACCCCTTGGTCGAGTAACCTCAGCTCAGGCCACTCGATGATGCCACTCGACCCCCTGGTCGAGTATCACTTCGCCACACCACCTGACCACACTCGGCCATTCACTCTACCAAATTACTCGACCCCCTGGTCGAGTATCATCACTCACCACCATCACCATCACTCGACCGGACACTCGATCACGTCTTCACAGTCTACTCAAATCCGCACTCAACCAGACAAGCTAAGCACAAGGAAGAGAAGAGGAGAAGACAAAGTGTTTGGAAGCGGCCTGGACCTCCATCGAATCACGAAGCCCATCTCGGCCCATTATCACTCTGTGGGCCGGGCGATTAGGTTATTGGCCCGTCTACTATCATTTTATTTCGTTTTGTATAAATAGATGTCTTAGGGTTCTGTCCTGAGACATCTAGTCGACATTGAGTTTTTGCTTCAGTTTTATTTTTTGTTTTACTCTGCTGCGCCGCTTTTGCTTCTGCAACCTGTAATTCGAGATTTTTCCAAGTTATTCAGATTCCGCATTTGATTTCATTTGTCATCCTGTTTCTCTACTCTTTATCTCTTTACTTATGCAATATTATCATTTATCTACGTTTATGTCTTTGAGCATGTTGTCTGAGTAGTGACTTAGAATTCTTAGGGATGGGATAGAGTAGTTGTGGAATTCGTAGTCTGTAGAGTGGTTAAGTTTTAGAATTGATTGAATCCCTTTAGGACTACTTGCGTTTACTGCTTATTTCTTTCTGATCAACTGGAATTCGATCCCAAGCATTCCAGCACCCAGAAGGTGTTCGATGAAATGCTTGATCCACTAGTTCCTGAGATATGCGTCTCTATCCCAAGGGATTGGCCGTTTAGAGCGTTTATTGACTTTATCAGTCTGTTTTTATTGCCTGCATAGTTAGATTCCGTTAATGGGAATTAGTCTGGGCTAGCTTTGCTTGAGGATTTCTATCACGGGAGTGAATTGATCTGTTGTTGAACCTGTTGTCTAGGGATAACTTGATTGCGCTTGTTAACCATTCGGATAGGCTAGGATACCACTATACTCGATTACCCCATCCTTAGGAATTTCTCGTCTATATTATTTCTCTGTTTTATCGTTATCGCTTAATCATTCTCATTGCTTGTTTCTTAGTTTTTGCAATTACTCAACCAACTTACTCGACCACACCCAGTGTCTGGCAACAGACTGTGCAGTCGAGTACAGTTATCTTGTTTCCTGTCTGTTACTCGACCAGTATACTCGACCACACCCAGTGTCTGGCAACAGACTGTGCAGTCGAGTATATCTGTTTCATATCATGTCTGTTACTCGACCAGTTACTCGACCACATCCTACTTCTGGCATCAGCCTGTTGTAGTCGAGTGATTTTAGTAATTCTGTTATTGTTTCTGTTTTCTGCATGTTCGCTTAGGACTGTTAGAAACCCCAAAACTGTTATTGCTTGGCTTGACTTAGTGACTTCTGATCACATCTCATTTGTTTGTATCACACTCATTTGGATTGACACCTAAAATACTACAACGACAGGATAGTGTTTTAGAATTAATTGACTAAAAACCTATTATCAATATTCTTCCCTAACATAATCATTATCAGAATCTTCATTAACCCCACACTCTATCATCAGCGGTTCAATAACAGTTTCAGAAACTCCATTCTCTAGCATCATAGGTTCACTAACTGTCTCACGCTGTTCCTCTAGTTCAATAATAGGTTCACTAACTGTCTCACGCTGTTCCTCTAGTTCAATAATAAGTTCATTAGTACTCAGAATTCCTGTATTTACATCCGCAACCATTACAACATTGGCAGCCAATTCCCCATAATTTACACCGCATGAACTTCTTCGCTCTACTATTGGAACTTGCCTATTATTACTTTCCAAATCACTGCATAACTCTACATGCAAAACAGGTCTAAATCCCTCTTTATCCAATGACGTTAAATATATCAACACATCCTCATTATCTACAATATAAGACTCTCTCCATGCTTTACATATCTTGTAACTCAATTTCAGATTCCTTTTCTCTCCACCTAGAGCAATCTTTCTACAGATCTTATCTATTAAATCCGCATATGTTATTCTCTCCAAAGATGATGTCTTAAACACTATACCGTATATTGAATTTTTGCAACTTCACTCATGGTCTGCTGTATAGTACCCTCCATAGTCAAAGTGTAGGTTCATCTGGATCCTCTTCTTCATCGCCTCCTACAAATATAAACACTATATTAGTACCAGTTGAACCACGAGATGTACCAGTGTCTGATTCAATTTCAGTTCGTCCATCCATTGTATTATGCAAATATGGTTTGATTCTGCTTACACATTGATTCAATTCAATTACATTGTACTAACTATAATACTTACAGGAGATGGAAGAACTAAAGAAGGATCGTTTCCAGAGTAGCCGCAGCAAAGATCAATAAAGAATTCGATCCAATAGTATCGACTCACGTAGCACGCAGCACCGGAGAAATCGACGGCCGGAGAATTGGATTAGCTGACCTAGCAAAGTTTCCCCAGACTCGACGGAGCCAATGTCAAAAATCACCGATGTTGGAAGTTAATCGGAAATCGCCTATCTCGTCGGAATTAAATGAATTGGGTCGGAATTAATTGGGTTGGGTCGGGATAATTTCGATTTCGATTTGGATTTTGTTTTTGATTTTTCTTTTAAAATTAATTGATATAATTCATTAAGGGTAAATAGGTATTATCCACTACAAGAGTGGCATGCAGATCAAAAGATGGCACGCCGGATTCAAATTTCCAGTTTAGTGGCATTGTTGATTAGGACTCCTTCAAGTTGGAATAGGACGGTCGGAGATCGCCGTGGTTTTTACCGTCGCTGTCACAATCACAGCCAGAGCCGCAGTCACTTTGCTCATTCCTTTGCAAAACCCTAAAAAAATTATTGGGTTGGGCTTTTGATTGTATGTTGGGTTTTTTAATTGTATTGGGCTTTTATATTATTTGTAATGGTTTATTTTAGTAGGGTGAATTACAAAAATGACGGTTTTTGAAAAAGTTATTAAATATATAGCACCATAATGTGTGTAATTCATTTGATAGCACATGTCAGTTGTGAAAATACACCCAACTCCTTCCCAACGATGCGCTTGGAGAGAAAGAGAAGCCACAGGAGGAAAGAGAAATATATATGAGTAATATATATTCACCCCTCTTGATTTTGTTTACTTTATTAGTTTAACAATATTACTTGGTTAAAGTTAAAGATACTATTGAAAAAACAGATTTTTTTTTTGTTTATCTAATATGATTTGAATTTTAAAAATCGGAAACGAATTTCTTAAAAAATGAATAGTGGTATCAAATTCTATACAGATCATCATAGAAAGATAGAATATTATATATTTGTTCAAATAGAAACGTTTGTTCCGATGAATCCAAATAATCAATTAAATACTTTTTGATGGAAGGATACTAAACCCTAAGATAATATATAGGGAACCCAAGACTTTTAATATAAAACACTAATCAAATCACTTAATATCCTTAATCAAAACAAACAATTCATTTTAAAACATATATAGTACAAGGTATACGTAAATAGTATACCCAAAAAGTACAACGACGCCAATAAATTAGAGAGACCCAAAAAAAGAAATCAAATGAAGGAAACAGAAAACAGAGATTGATCAAATTCAGCGCTTATTAGCGAGAATCTCGACTAATTCAATTTCAAAAAATAAAACCAAAGTCTCTTAAAAAAAACCAAAGACTCCAACAAAATCTGAAGTCTTGCCTGTGTAAATCAAAACCTCTAATTCAATTTCGAGCAAAACCGAAATGTCATTTCCGAAAATTAACTGTCTTGCTTCTGTGCCCAATACACCTCTGTTAATCGTTGGCAAAATCAAAAGCTTCATAAACGGTGGACTGAAATTTATTAGAGCCAAACCCATGTTCAAAAGTTAATAGTTAGTGAAAGAGAATAATTGGTTTTCTATGGAAGGGAGAAGATGAAGAGCGTGTATTTCAAACAGGGATAGTATTGGCATTATTACAGAAAATACAAACAATATTGGTTACTTTTTTTTAGAGTGTTAGTTACCTAATTATAATATTTTTGTAGGTTATAAATGTAAATTTCCCATTTTAGTATTTTACTAGATTTGTGTTTGTAATAGAGTAATTGTAATATGTAAACCAAAATGAAAAAATCTATAAACCAAGAAAAATACAAAATCCAGTTCATGTTCAGAACATAAATTTTAGCTAATAACCGATCCGAATTAACCGACTACCGAACTGATCCGAACCGAATTTTAATTCGAGTCTATTCAGTGAAATTTTCAAAACCCTGAATTTTCCTTAAACCGAATAACCCGATCCGACCAACCCGATTTAGTCGAACTCCCGGGCCTACTAACTTTTGTAGCGTTTAACGGAACAACCGGACCGGTTTTAGTAATTTCCCTAATTCAAATTCACTCTTCCCTCAGTTTGAAATCTCTAAACTGGTAATTCCAATACAGTCTTTTCTTAAAATCGCACTAGCTTAAACCAGTAGATCCTAAACCGATTCATTTAAACAACAAAAAACCACTTACAGAGTTCGTTCGCCGGCGGCGGCGAGTCATCGTCATCAATGTCAAACATCGTTGTTCTAGACAACGGCGGTGGTCTAATCAAAGCCGGACAAGGCGGCGAGCGTGATCCCACCACCGTAATCCCGAACTGTCTCTACAAACCTCTCTCTTCCAAAAAATTCATCCACCCATCACCACTCACCACTCTCTCCGACGAAATCGACCTCACCTCCGCCGCCGTACGCCGCCCAATCGACCGTGGCTACCTCATAAACTCCGACCTACAACGCGAAATCTGGTCACACCTATTCACTTCCCTCCTCCACATAGCTCCTTCCTCCTCCTCTCTCCTCCTCACCGAAGCACCACTCTCAATCCCTTCCGTTCAACGAACCACCGACGAACTCGTCTTCGAAGATTTCGGATTCTCTTCTCTCTATATAGCTCATCCTCAATCTCTTGTTCATCTCTATGAAGCTAGTCGTCAGCCTGATTCAATCCTCTCAAAGACTCAGTGTAGTCTCGTTGTTGATTGTGGTTTCTCCTTCACTCACGCTGTTCCTGTTCTTCACAATTTCACTCTTAATCACGCCATTAAGAGGATTGATTTAGGAGGAAAAGCTTTTACTAATTACTTGAAGGAATTGGTTTCTTATAGATCTATTAATGTTATGGATGAAACTTTTTTAGTTGATGATGCTAAAGAGAAGCTTTGTTTTGTTTCACTTGATCTTCTTCGTGATCTCCGCCTTGCTAGAAATGGGAACACTCTTATCAAGTCTACTTATGTTCTTCCTGATGGTGTTACACATACCAAAGGCTATGTTAAAGACCCTCAAGCTGCTAAGAGGTTTCTTAGTTTGTCAGAGAAAGAGTCTGTGGTGGTGATGGATAAGGTTGGGGAGAGAAAGAAGGCTGACATGAACAAAAATGTAAACTTTTTTTCGATTCTTTTGTCTCTGTGGTGGTGGTAGGGATTTCTCTCAAGTTTGAGGTTTTTTTTTTGTCTTTGCAGGAGATTGATTTAACGAATGAGCGTTTTCTTGTACCTGAGACGTTATTCCAGCCTGCAGATTTAGGTTTGTGTTGATGAATGTTAGAATGTAGTTGTAGATAGAAGATGATGATGAGATGGTATTTTATTTTGTTTTGGGATAGGGATGAATCAGGCGGGACTTGCAGAGTGCATTGTCCGAGCTATAAACTCATGCCATTCTTACTTGCAACCAGTTTTGTATCAAAGGTGGTTTTCAAATGGATTACTTATTTTTAATCTTCTGCTGTTATTGAATGAGCTTTGATGTCTAATGTTTGATGTTTTACCGCAGCATTATCTTAACTGGTGGAAGTACATTATTTCCACAACTTAAGGAGAGACTGTAAGGCTAAATTTATGTGATGAATCATTCATTAGTACTGCTTTATTATTAGAGAAGTTGATGGTCTGAGACATTATTGCAGAGAAGGAGAGCTTCGACCACTTGTCCCAGATCACTTTGATGTGAAGATAACAACTCAGGAGGAGTAAACAACCTCAATCCTTTTTTTTTTTTTTTTTTTACTCTTTATATTTGCAGCTCTTTCTTTGTTATTTTAACTCCTTTTGTATTTGCAGCCCCATACTAGGTGTATGGAGAGGTGGTTCACTTTTGGCTTCCAGCCCGGATTTCGAGTCCATGTGTGTCACCAAGGCTGAGTACGAAGAACTTGGATCAGCTCGGTGTCGTAGACGATTCTTTCATTGAGGCTAACCAAAACAATATCACATGAGTTGGTTGTAAGTTGAAATTCTTCACATTATTTGTCGTATATTGTAATGCATGTATTGTTTTTCTTCTTCCTCTAATTTGATAAACTTCAAACCGTTTAAGTAATAACCAAACAACAAGAGAAAATTATCTTGTCTTCTTAAATCAAGTTTACACAGAAGAAGGGTTTAGGGTACAACATGCAGAAACATTATCTATATCACAAATACAGTAATATTTAAATGCAAAAACTTGTTTTTGTTGTTGTTCTTCAAAGATGATTTCATGTGCGTAATTTTGCATAGCCAACGAAAGAGTTTGGTAGTATAGTTTCCTCATCAGTCGGTGTAGGGTTGAGAGTCCATGCACAAATGCACTAGCTTTCTCTGGTACTGTTGAAAGTATTCACAAACCGCTGTCACTTCTTCCTTCCCTGATTCAAGACCAGGCAGATCGGGCAGCGGTACTGTGCCATCACCAGAAGCAGATTCAGACTCCTCGTCTTGGGTTGATAGCTCGGTTATGATTTCTGAATGAATCTCCTGACACGCGAGGACAAACATGGCTACTGTATCAGGCTGTTGCACCTCTCTGAGAGCTGCAAGCGCCTCTTGCAGGGAACCAGCAGCCACATATAAAATAAGGGCCCTGCATTAATAAAATGAAATTCTTTTCTCATCATCGGAACTGTTTGAGGAATTTATGTCACATTTAAATTTTCTAAGTTAAACTGTATTGAATGTGAGCATGATGATAAAGTACCGCCAGACGTTGTGCTCCGCATGGAGAACATGATCAGCCCACCTTTGCAATACCCTGAGTAGATAGAGAGATAGGAGTAGTTACAACGACTAGTAACCAATAATAGGAAATAATAATTAGATCTAGAAGTAAACCGTAGAAGAAAAGACCTGGCATAATCCGATCCTTCTAAATGTGTTGCGGCCAAGGTAGCAGCATCGGTCCATCGTCCAGAATCTTGGAGCTGCATATTAAAAAGTATAAAATATTCTGTGTCTAAAACGTTGCCTATTATTAAACCAAGCTAAGAATATTCTCGAATAACTAATGAAATGACAATTTCAGTGGAAGCATAGTTCCGAAGAATATGCAATATGTAGTATGACCAAGGAAACAAAGAAAGCTAACCTGTGAACAAGCTTCTTGGTGCCTACCAACGGCACATAAAAGATGAGTACCAGTGAGTGAATTGTCGGTCCTTACCATGTTGGCTGCAACAACCTACGTGTGGAACAAATGTGATGGAATGATTTTTTTACAAGGACACGAAAGATTATCCAATATAGCAAAGACAGATACCTTTAGTGCAAGGTCGAGAAGAGATTTAGACACAGCAGAAGCGAGTGCAACAGCTCGGAGAGCATTTGGATAGAAGTATGGAGAATCTGGAGCTGAAGAAAGCAGCAAACTAACAGCAGCTTCCAAATTTCCAACTGATATCAGCCTGGTCAAAGAGGTTACCGATACAAGATCAACACAACTACTTTTTCTCTCAGCTTAAGATGCTTCTAAAATATATAGTTTCCATTTTACACAGGAGCTACTACTAAAACAAAACCGTAATTTCAAGTAATAAATTGAAAGGACAATAAACAGTAAAGACAAGCTAATGGTGAAATACTAACTCGTGTACTTGTTTCTGAATGCAATCTTCTCCGTCTAATTTTTCATGCCAAGGAAGACGTTCATTGGCACGCGTCCGTAATTCTTCTCGCTCAAAAGCCATCAATCTAAGTGAACCATCACACTGTTCGAGAAAATGTAGAATATAAGCTCACCAACAAACACTAAGCAAATGGAAATTTCTAATCCAAACCGACTTCAAATAAGAAAGCTCCATTAAGCTAGCAGAAAATTACAAAGTGAAGGAGCTCCAGTTCCAAAATAAATAAATCTCGTCTCTGCATCCTGGTAGAAGGGAATGGCTAGAATGCATGATCTTTTGAAAGGAAAAAAAAAATTATTTTGAAACTGACCATAGAGTCTATCTTCCTGGCTTCAGGTGACGATAATCCAGTAGATGGTATTTTACTCGGCATAGCTACTTCATCAGCTCCTGAGTCTAAAGTAGGGGAAGAGATTTTCTGCGGAGACCTTCTCGTTAGCTTGTTCATCAGATGGCGAATGGCTTGAGGAAGTTGCAACCAGAAAAGTGCTTCTGAGGTTTCACCAAAAACAGAAGCTGCAAAAGCAAATCTTGCAGCATAACCTTTCTTGACCACATCAGCGTAAAGTTTTGCTCTTTCATCGTCCAGCAAGCAACCTAGGATACAAGAAATTAGAGAAGGTAAGAAAATAGAATACTTAAACAGGTATCTTAACAGAGAGAGGCTAGTCTGTGGTGACAAATGAGATCAACCTTCTTTCCGATAAGGTTCTAGTATCTTCAACAGCATTTCGGGCACTACAGGGTCCCCTAAAGGCGGTAACTGAATCATGTAACTCCGTAGATCCTTAGAGGATGAAGCCATCCCACGGATTAAATGAGGCCTCTTCTCCAAAGTTGTGCTAGACGTATTAAACCAAGATGGTTTCACTCCTAACTGTAAAATCATCCGCAGTGCCTGCATGTATAATAATAATCAGACACATTGTCAAGAGTAATCGGAATCTCATTTCTCAGAACCTGTCTTGGGAGATTATACGGATATACAGATAATGCAATAATTAGTATCTTCTGGATTACATGAATTCAGAACTAAACCAAGATTGACTTCAGAATCAAGAAGTACTCCAAAGCAAAGAAAGTTACCAGCGCATGTGGCACAGGAAGTAAGATAGGGGAATACATAGGCATAGGACGAAACCTCTCCTTTACTGATTTAGACTGGGGCACAAAGCCAGCTTTCTTTTCATTTCTGCAAAATCCGGAAGAAAAAGTTGGAAATTAAAGATCGCAGAAGTAAATGATTGTAGCCAATTCAAACTTGGATCAATAATAATGGACCCTCAGAAAAAAAACAGTATTTATATGCCCTAACCTAGGCATGCCTAAGTCCTAACCTGGGGGAAAGGGCGCCTAGTTGTCAACCCCACTAATCCATCTACACGGCCTTGTTTTAGGCACAGTCCTCTGGTGAGCAAAATAGATAAACCTAGACATGTCTATTCTATACAGTTAAGTTATACGGGGAGAAACAACATGCTGAAAAAAACTAATCCTAATCTGAAAGCATTCATGGGACTCTGCATACGAATAAAGTTTTACACATACACAGTAACCTCAACGAGCCGGAAGGTGCTATCAGCCCCGGCAATGCATAGAACAAGCGGATCATTTTTATCAGTTCTCAGAGGCAGCCAATCAAGTTCCAGTACAAGGGTGCCAGGAATTTGAGGCTGGAGAAGTGATTGGGCTAACGGATCTGGTGAATCCTGCAGCAATTTTCAAAAGCAAGTGTCAGAAAGAGTCATTTTGAGTTGACAGACAATTTCAAACAAGTATCAATAAAACCAGTCCTGTTCTTGTTTTCTCTTCACACTACACAATATTAGTACACCACCTTTGAAACCACAAGACATGTGCACAAATTGAAGGAAAATACTGAATCCTCTTAAGACTCACCAGATCAAATACAGAGAATGTATTGTCATTAAATAGCACAGCTACACGCCCTCTGCTGCGATCTCCAGCAACAACAGGAGAAAATTTGATCCTCCGTATTCCATCTCTGTGACTATTAAATGCAGATGACTGTCCTGTTGTTACATCCCACCATCTTATGTTTCCTGATCTATCTCCCATAACCTGAAAAGAGAGAGCAAAATATGATCTCTCATAAAAATAAGAGACAGAACTGGAAGGTAAAAAGAAACGAACCACATGAGGCAAGCGATATGCCATGGCTGTAACCAATCCATCTGAGGGAACGAATGAAGTAGATGGCCATTTAGGTCTAGAAATAGAGGCGGGATCGTCTATACGTCAGTGAATATAGGAAGAAGATTACACAGCAATCAAGGTTCAAGAAGGTGAGTGCTAATTTATGTAAAGGCGGCTACTAACAACTATCAGGTAGTGAATTTTCTGCACTTTCTGAAATTGGACAATAAAGATCTACTCCCTATCTCGCAATTTTTTAAGAAGAATTTAATGACAGATGGCAAAGAAACAGATTGAAAAACAAGCATGGAATAAGTGAAAAGGAACTCTACAGCAGGTAAGCAATAATGTGCAATCACTATTTCATATTATCTTCTCAGAATCAGAGAGATATTCAGAAGCCCTTAACTATGATCAGCATTGTGACAAAAATAAAAACGCAGCTATAATGTATTACTACGGAAAGAAGAATTCTGAAAAAAAATTGAGTTAACGGAACTCTGATTAGTTTTACCTGAAATCTCGAATTCGACGTCCTTGGACTTCAAATACTCCAAGAGCACCATTTACTAGTGCAAATGCAAAACTCTCTACAGTTTCTTCTTGCGATCCATCTGAGCCCACTGATGCTGAAAATATGTCAATTACCGCCCCTTAGAAAAAAATGAATCAAAGACTTGGGTATATTCAGGATAACACAGTTTGAATTGTCATAAACATCTCACAAGAGTCTCCTGAAGCAGTTACTCCTTCGGATGCTGAGAGCGATTGTTTGGACGGACCGCCTTGACCTGGGCGCGGAACAGCTGGAAGCGTCCATTCCACTACCGTGAAAGGAAGAGCTAATGATCTAAGCTACACGATTAAGAGAAATAAGAAACATAATATAATTGATTAGAATACATAACCTCAAAAAGATACTAAACACTCCACAAGTTAGATACGACATATTTAAACAAGATGCAAGAGTATATTTATATAAAGAACGCTTTTAGTTCTCATTTGACCCATTCTCCATACCATCATTACTTTCTTCTTAAAAGTTCACAAGAATAGATATTGGCATGGCAAGAAAGGCTTGTTAGCACTTGCAAAAGGGGGGAGCCAAGAAAAGAAGCCACATAGAGAATGTTGTTATAAGTAAATCTCCTCAAAAAATTTAAAGGGACAAGCTTTATCAATTTTATGCATAATCGTTCTTATTAGGCATTATGATGTTCAAGACCTAACATGAGCCAGTGATTATTTGGTGCCAATTACTCAATTTCACATGCAAAAAGTGTAAGGTGGGCAAGGCATTATTACGTGAAAGTAAATGGCCATACGAAGAAAGTATTACAGGAATGAGAGAGTAAGATATATAGAATGGGACATCTAAAGAAAAAAGTCAGAATGTAAAATTGCAAATTCTAAGCTTGCAAACATAAGAGAGAAAAAGTTATTGTCATCCACTCACTGAGACTAACTTAAGTAGAAAAAGTAAATATTTTGGGGTTTGAGCTCACTCACCATAACTGGATGCTTGGTCATTGCCCAAACTTCTACAGGAGCATCACGGAAAAGAATTAGAAGATACCTGCAACAGGACAGAAAAAACGAATTCTCAGCATCAGAAGAGGTATCTAGAAGCTCGGGTCCAAAGTAATAACTTCCAATTTTACAATAGTTCCTCATCTTTGAAATAGTGAAGGAGTATCCTCGATGATCTGAATTGACATTTGTCATCTTATAAAGGAACATATTTTCAATACTGAAAGACGATGTTCTTAAGCTTAAATTATTAGTGAGAAGCTGATAGCTTGAAGAGCACAAGCATTTAGTTACATTATTTATAGGCATCAAATACTCAAGCAGGTAAAAAAACATTAAAATCAAACCTTCCGGAAGAAGAAGTTCTAAGAGCTCTTATGGGAGTGCGCTCTGGCTTTTGTAAATCACGAAATGGTTTATTCAACCCACTTCTAAGGCAGGTAACAACAAGCCTATTTATGTAGCCTCTGCTTTTGTCATTCACCTGAAACCACAAACCAGTGCATGATGCCGGATGTCACTTTCCTAATTCTATTATTTTTTATAAAAAAACAACTGGAAATTAAACTAAACCTAATACTATTCTTAAACCAACTGTAGATTGGAAATCACTACGAAAAAATAGAAGAAAGCGATGCGACGTAACATGTTGGATTATTAAAATATATTTGCACACCTGACTGTAAGAAAATGAAACTAATCTTGAATTTCCAAGCCACCGAAGGCCTCTAACAACACCAGTATGAACCGAAGTGCTTGCAGCAACAGCATTCGTTGATACATCAACAACATCGATTGTCCCACTCTGAGTTCCCAAAGCAACCAACGGAACAGCTGCAGCAGGAATGTTACCCCCTCCTTCATTTAAAATCAATCCATAAATCAATCATTTGAGTTTCTTATGAACACTTTTAGTATTACAAATACAAGGGAGAACAAAACAAACTTGCTAGGGTTGCTGTAAGAGACGGAGATGGTACAGCAAGTGTAGAGACTGTGGAAGAGAGAAGCTGAAGCTGTCCAGTCAGGCTGATCTGCATTGAGCGAAGTAAACAAGTATAAGCCCTGTTAAGTAGAAAAATAATGAAAAGACCAATAAACACATACTGTGGAAAACACAACCCTAATGATGAGGAACCTGGTAACGCCAAACTTCTACCCTCTGGCGGAATAGTCATATAGTGATTAAGGAACTAGTTAACCCAAAAACCTTCCAGCCACCAACCTTAAATGATAGATCTGATTTTTCCATGGAGGAACCTGATGTGTGACCTCTGCTTCGATTTGTAGGTGCAACAACTAATTCATCATCCAGACTTGAGGAATCATTTTCCTGAATAGCTCCAGGAAGTGCTGCTTCAGTGGCTCCAATACCCATGTCCAAGTCTGATGCATTTTTCAGAGCATCTTCAACACCTTCAGCACTTAAGACCCACTTCCATATTTTGCCATCATCAGATAGGGAGATAAAAGTTGTCTTAGAAACAAGAAGACTTTCGTCATAAAAGTCAAATGGGTTATCAAAATCTATAGAAGAGGTTCCATCCGGGTGAATTTTTGTAATGGTTTGCATTGTGGAGTCTGAATGACTGAGTAGAACAGCCAGAGCGGAAGGAGACGGGATGGACATTCCAATAGATGGCATAAACTCTTCCATGGTACACATGACATGCACCTGTTCTCCTCTGCAATGATATGTAACGAGCTATAGTTTAGATATGCATCCAGAACAGGGGTATCCAAGTCTATTCAACATAACAAGATACAAAGTCATATTCATATGACGCTTTTATACCATCAATCTCAGACACTATAAGACACCAGATAGTTCAAATATGACCAGATAGGTAGACTAGACTGGTTGAAGCACAAGGCTATTAGCATGATTACCCTAAAATCTGATACCTAAAATATTCTATCCATATTTTCCCAGTGTAGATTCTTTAAAAGATGATACTTCTAACATGTAAACGGTGATTGCTTCAACCATCTCCTGGTTAACAAGCAACTCAATCTGTATAGTGACTGGAAACACAAAACCCTGAACCATCAAAAGCTAAAATGAAGCCACCCTTAAAGGACATAGATATCTTACTCTTTCCGACGCCAAATGCTGAGCCTGCCATCGACATGACCACAATAAAGCAACTCCTTGTTTGGATCAGGCAAGATATCAAGAAACTTGGCGCAACCACGAGGTAATGGCGTAGTCGAGAGGGGCGTCTCATATTGCAGATCAAACACCAATAGCTCCCTAGGAAACGTCACAAAGAGTATATTCTTCCAATGTGGCGAGAAGGCAAATCTAGCAAAGTATAACGGAAATGCGGCTGAAGCAGGCGAAGACGATGATGAATTGCCATTACTAGCTGCCTCTCTTTCCAACCTCGGTAGCTCACTGAAATCTGTCTTTATCTGCATCTCCTGAATCACAACATCGTTCTCACTATCTCCAAGTACCTTAACCGACAATAGGAATCCTTTAAGGCCAAGCACACAGAAATGGCGAGAATCATAGGGATCGCGGCGGAGACAGGAGAGAATCTCCGTGCCGGCATCGTACTTCCAGAAAAGTCCACCGGAGGTCGTGTAGAGCGAGAGAAACGAAGATCCAGAAATCGCAGCGAGGACATGAGAATCGTGGCGAGCTTGAACCCAACAAAGGTCTTGAATTCCGAGCTTGGGATCGGAGGAAGGATTAAGCCAGACGACGACGGAGCGAAGATGGAAGTCAACGAGAGCGACACGGCCGTGGCGATCTGCAACGGCGAGGAGAAGGTGAGAGGCGGAGGGTTCGGTGGAGAGTAGATCGCGGGGGAGAGGGAGAGGAATCCAACGGACGGAAGTGACGAAGGGAGAGAGAGCACCGGGAGGAGGAGGGAGAGGGATAGTGGAAACGAGCTGGAGAGAACGAGAATCGACGACAGAGACGGAGGAGCCAGAGGCAAAGGCGAAGAGACCGGAGGGACTGAGATCGGCGGATCCGAAGTTGTTACGGCTGGGAGGACCGGGGAGAGTAGAATCCCAGGTATCGGTTGGTGATGGCTTCGATGCTGCCATTGTTGCAGCTTTCTACCAACTTAATTTCTCTCGATTTCAATTTCAATTGTCTCATTTGTAAACTTCCAAAGGTGAGTTGAAATCTATACATGAACCAGCATGTACAGAGGACCATTCTATTTTTAATTTTTTTTCACAAAGTGTTCTTTTTGTTTAGAAACAGAGAGATTCCAAACATTATAAAAGTGGGTACAACCACCTACAACCTTTAAAGCCTGCTAACTATTACAAGTTTTGGATTATCAAACAGAGTACTGACAATCCCTACTTCAACAGAACCAAAAGTATCCTAAGTTACTTGAAGCTCGACCATAACATCTTGAACATTCAAGGATTAATGAGCTCGCAATGAGAATAACCAAGGATCATTAGAAGACTCTACAACATAGGCTAGTCTTCATCTTTTACCTGAAAGTTAACACACACAAATTCCTAAAAACTGGATTAAAGAAAAAAAACGAAACAACCTTTTCCTGCTTTGTCGAAACTACGTGATACCAAAAAGTGGATGACAGTATTTGTAGAGTGATATTATCTCTTCTTTGGAGGTATCTCAACTCCCCAAACTGATGTTCTTGAAACTTTCATTATTTTTTTCTTCAGTTCATTATCTGTCACAATTGATAGATATTTAGATGACTCCCCAACCTCAATCTTTGTGTCATCTCATCTATCAGTCCTCACTCTTTACAAAGTTCTTTGCTGCCCAACAATGCTTTCTTTGGCAAATTGATCCGACAATCATTGAGGATGACTGCTAGCAACATAAGATTGAAGTCTTAATCTTGTTATCACTACAACAAATATCCACATTAATAGCACAAGAGGATACATTGATAGCACAAGAGGATAACTCATTTTCCGTTACTGCTATGAAAGATTAATTTTTATTTTGATTATTTTGTAATAGCGTTTGATAAACACTATGATAGAAAATCACTAAGCGGAAAGCTAAAATCATCTATTCCGCCAATATATATGCGAAAAAATCACTTAAGCGCCTTATGTCTCAGATCTAAAAATATTAAGCGACAAAACGCTAAACACATCTTAAGAAAAAAAAAAATCCCCCAAATTGATTCCTTCAAACCCTAAATTTCTTCTTTGAAAATCTCTAATTCCACTTCTTACATCCCAAATTCTACATTGTTCTTCACCTTTCTCTCCTCCTTTCTCTCTTCTTTCACTCATCCTCTCACGTTTCAGATGGAAAAGGTTTGTTGATTTTGTCTCTCTTTTCCCTTTGAATCTATAGCTTCTAATCCTTGTTTGTTGGTTGTATCGCTCCTCTGTTGGTTTTGTCTCTCCTCTTTTTTTGAATTTGCAGCTCAAAAGGGTAACGTTTTTGAAGTGTTTTTGTGCACACAAGGTGTTCGACGAATTGACTGTGAGACAAAAACCAAGAAAAGACTCAACATCTCTTTCTCTGGGTTCGTTTCTCTCTTCTCCAAGGTTGTGGTATATCTCAAATCACTATGATTCATAAACCTAATTACAAATACTTTATCTATAACATCTTAAGTGTTCTTCCTCATGTTGAATTATGTTGTGTATATGGTTCGACATTGCATTCAGCCGTGGATATTGTAGTATCTTAGGTCATTAAGCAAGGTCTCTTTGTTAGCATATGTAGCATAAAAAAGATTTTGTTTTGTTCTTTATGTTGTTTCGTGCTAATATATTTCACAAATTCTCATTGCTTTCTCTCATGATTCTCTAAATTGTTGTTACTCTCTTTGGATTTCTTTAATCTGTTTCCATGGATGATTACGTTTAGCTACTTTAATTGTATTTCTACATCGAGTTTATAATGATTTGGTTATATGATTAATAGTTTTCCTTCTAATAATGACTTATAATTTTCTCTATTTCAGTTTACTATTGACAATATACTTAGCTTCAATTAAGCTACTAGGAGACCGAGTTTTGGTAAGACCAAAGAGACAGAGAAAAAGACTTGACTTTTGAATATAGAGAATTGAGAGATGGGTGATAGTCAAGGTAGCATCAAACTTGCTTAATTGGTTTGGTTTCTGAAACTTCATTTTGTCGATTCTTAGTGGTTAGCAAGATTAGCTAGATTGATTTCACTTATGTGGTTTGTCATTTTTGTTTTCAGAATTCTCAGAAGTTCCTGATCTAAGTCAATGGTGTTCGAGTTATATCTATGAGTCACCGATGATGGATACAAGTGATGGTCTTGGGTTTGCTTTTCTTGGAGAAAGTAAAAGTATAAAGGAAATGGAATTAGTCTCTTCTCACGCTAAAGATATGTCTCAGTCCCAAATTGAGTTTTCAGGTGAGTAAAAAGATTTGTTTACTAATAATGTGACTTAATAAGTTTGTGTTCAAGAAGCCGAAATTTTACTTGTTTTATTTCATGTTCTAACAGAAGATATTATGAATCTCGTCGTTGAGGACAGTGAGATAGATGAAGACAACAGTCTTTGGGGAAAACCTAAGAGAAAAGGTAGCAATGTTTTCCGAAAACCTAAGAGAAAGGATGAGACTACAACAACCTATGAAGCTGAGCTAAATTACTTGAAGAACCGAGTCTAATATCTAGAAAACGAAGTAAGGATTTTGCATGATCTCATCAATAACTTCATTGGCAAAAGTAGTATATAGAAGTTAGGATATTAGTTTAAGTGTTGGATTGAGACTTGTGTTATGTATGAATTGATTTTTGGTTTATGAAATGGTGTATACTTTTTGGATGTTTATTATTATATATGTATTGGTTATTTTGAAAACTAAACATGTTCCACCAAATGCAAATAGATTAAAACAACCGCATAAAATTAGAGTCATGACACTGAATATTATAGCATTATAAACATTATAGATCATAGCCTATATATATCGCTATTATAAGTCAATAAATGAAAGCGTTTTACTAATGCTATGGTAGAATATTCTATCATAACATACGGAAAAAATGCTATCGTATATGGAGGGTCTACCATAACAGGGGCATAACACAGCGTTTATGAAAAAGCTATTAATGATATTTTATAGCGTTTCTCTCGTGATAAGAATGTGGATATTTGTTGTAGTGTATCACACTGTTAGCTATTTTCGCAGCTCCTCTATTACAACTTGAAGGCTCCAACAAGATGAACCAATGAGGCTTATTTTTTGTGTAACTTAAAAGCTCAGCTATATGACCTTCTATAGCTGGCCAATCTTTTGGTTTAGCAATAGCTTGAATGATGTCTACTGAAGAAGCTCCAAACGTAACTTTCTCTAAATGATGCTTATTCATGCTATCTAAAGCCCACTCCCAACTCTTTAATTTTGCATCAAATAATGAAAGCACCTGAGAATAAGATCTTCTGCTATGTAGCAACACATGGCCATTAGGATCACGAACTATCCATAATGCACCAGTGATATGTCTATAATTTGCATGATTTAGGCAATCATTCTTCACCACTTTATCATTGTTTCATCCACATTTCGTCTCATTAGGAGTCGTTTTAGTGTGTTTTACATACTTAGGACGATTTTGCGTTAGGATTGCATGTGCATTGCATATTTGGTTGTTTTCAGGTACTTTGGATGCTTTTGGAGTTCAAACAAAAGAGAAACAGAACGAGAAGTCAGAATGCCGAATGACGCCTTCAGCAAAAGTACTCTATCGCAGCCTCGGGGCCCTGCCAGGCATATCACTCTATCGCAACCCCGGAGAAGCTAGCAGCTCAGTTTCACTCAATCGCGAAGCCGGAGGAATCACCCCATCAGAACCACTCGATCACCACTCGATCACCAGAAGGCCTATCTGCTCGTTCTGCACTCAACCAGACAAGCTGAGAACGAAGAAGAGAAGAGAAGTCGAAGCAACCACTCGATCACCACCTCATGACATCCACTCGATCGCACTCGATCACAGGGTCGCTGGACCATTCAATCTCGACTTCACTAAATCTCACTCGATCGCAAGGCGGAGCCCCTGAAGCCCAGTTTGATCAATGACATACTCGATCACAAGGAAACTCATTTTAGCCCGTCAGAGGCCAATGACAAATTCGGTCGCAGGATCATGACGTGAAGATTCGCTATATATTTAGTTTCCTTATTTGTTTTATTTCTCGCTTATATAAACTGCCTCTTAAGGTTTTCCCTAGGGCATCCGTTATTTATCTCGCTTTTACATTTCGCAACTTTGATAGCGGCAGTGTTTCTCTTGTGACTTTGTATTTGTGCACTTTCAAGTATTTGATATTCAGTTTTCGTCTAAGTCTTTCATCATTTCTGTTATCATGTTTTCAATCGTTGCTTTGCTATTCTCTTTGAGTATGTCTGAGTAGTGAACTGTATTTTTGAGGATGGGATAGATTAGTTTTGGTTTACTTGGTCGTTTTAGGTGGTTGAGTTTAGAATACTAGAATCCCTTCTGGATTAGTTGCGCTTATTGCTTGTTTCACTGGCTAATGTGGAGTATGAGTCCAGACGTCCAGCGCTCATAAGGCGTTTAATGGGCGTTGGATCCTATTAATTCCAGAGATATCTGACTCTACCCCAAGGGATTGGCTGTAGAGAGGGTATTGGCTTTAACATGTTGATTCGATAATGCCTGCTTAGTTAGAGATCGCTAAAGGGATTTAGATTAGTGTCTAGCTTTGCTTGAAGATTTCTATCACGGGAGTGAATTAATCTGTTGTTGAACTTGTTGTCTAGGGATAGCTTTTGTGAAGTTTTGTCAACCGCCTGAATAGATTAAGTAGACCACACTATTCGATTACCCCATCCTTAGGAATCGTTTATCCATTTGATTGCCTGTTATCATTTCTGCTTTGTTATTCACCTGCCTGCTATTGCCATTTCTGCTTTTAGTTTCATTTCATTTCTGTTATTGCATACTAGAACTGTTAGAACCAAACAACTTTCTGCTTGGCTTGACTAGAGCATTCTGATCATATCTCATCTGTTTGCATCACACCGGATTGGATTGACATCCTAAACTACTACAACGACAGGATAGTATTTTAGGATTAATTGACTAAAAACCTATTATCAATTTGGCGTCGTTGCTAGTTTGGTGTTTGTTTGCTATATTTGAGATCATTAGAAACGTTAAGATCAAGTTCGTTTTTGTTACACAAGTTACTAACATTGTGCCTTTTCTGTCTTTGTGTTTCAGGTCCCTTGCAACCCGCTTTACAGACGCATCTCTGATTCGTCTGTTATAGTCCAGCTGCTATTTGCTGCATGCATACACGGTCACAAGGAAATCAGAACCTCCTATTCAACGATAACATCGACCGTATTGCTTGCCAAAAGAGAGAACATAAAGACACAAACACAATGACTGACGTTGTAGATGAGCAAGAGCAACCTACAAACATTGGTGCTGGTGACTGCCCTCACAACCACAACCAGCGTCATGGAATTGTTCCACCTCCAGTACAGAACAACAACTTTGAGATCAAAAGCGGTCTCATTGCAATGGTTCAGGGGAACAAGTTTCATGGCCTGCCAATGGACGATCCGCTAGATCATCTTGACGAGTTTGAAAGGCTTTGTGGCCTTACTAAAATCAATGGAGGTAGTGAAGATGGTTTCAAGCTTCGCTTGTTTCCATTCTCACTTGGAGATAAAGCCCATCTGTGGGAAAAGACGCTACCCCAGAATTCAATCACAACCTGGGATGACTGCAAAAAGGCCTTCTTGGCAAAATTCTTCTCCAATTCCAGAACTGCAAGACTCCGGAATGAGATATCCGGATTCACTCAAAAGCAAAATGAAAGCTTCTGTGAAGCTTGGGAGCGCTTTAAGGGTTATCAAACCAAATGCCCTCATCACGGATTTAAGCAAGCTTCTCTTCTCAGCACACTCTACAGAGGTGTCTTGCCTAAGATAAGGATACTGCTTGACACCGCTTCAAATAAGAAATTTTTGAAGAAGGATGTTGAAGAAGGATGGGAGCTAGTTGAAAACTTGCTCAGTCGGATGGCAATTACAATGAAGACTATGACAGAAGTATCTGCACCAGGTCTGACTCTGATGACAAGCACCATAGAGAGATGAAAGCTCTCAATGGTAAACCAGACAAAATCGTCCAAATGCAGCACAAACATGTTTACTTCATCTCTGAAGATGAACCATTCCCAGTACAAGAGGGGGAGAATGATCAGTGGGCTGAAATCAGCTATGTTTAGAATCAAGATGGCTACAACAAGGGGTATAATCATTACAGACCAAACCCAAATCTGTCATATAGAAGCACCAATGTCGCCAACCCTCAGGACCAAGTCTACGCTCAGCAGCAGCAGCAGCAGAACCAACCCAAACCGTTTGTTCCTTACAACCAAAACCAAGGGTTCATTCCAAAGCAGCAGTTTCAAGGAGGATATCAACAACAGCAGCCACAGCCTGGTTTCACACCACAACAACAACATGCACCTACGCCTCAGAATTCAGACATAATGATTATGCTCCAGCAGCTCATTCAAGGACAAGCCACATGAGCAATGGAAATCGCTAAGAAGCTGTCTGAAGTAAACTACAAAGTCGACCGACAAGGCGTCGAACTTAACAACAAGTTCGAATCAATGAGCACTAGGATGAGATATGTGGAATGCATCCTTGCATCACCATCTGTTAACACAAACCCATGCCAGCTTCCAGGGAACGCAATCCAAAATCCAAAGGAGTATGCCACTGCCCATGCCATCACTATCACACATGATCGAGCCATGCCATGTCCCTACATCAAACACTGAGGACACTGTAATTCTAGAGGGGGAGGATTTTTATCAAGATGATGTTTTGGCTAACAACACAATCGAAGAGCCCATACTCACCAGTAATCCACTCGACCACAAGCTTCCCCAGCTACTCTCTTTGTTGAAAAACCGGAAGCTGCAAAGACCAAAGACATAGTCTTCGTGCCACCCCCTTACAAACCTCCGCTTTCATTCCCTAGTCGTTTCAAGAAAGTTCTGGTTGCAAAATATCGAGCCCTCCTTGAAAAACAGATAAAGGATATGCCTTTAGTGGACTGTCTTGCGCTACTACCTGACGAGCACAAGTACGTGAAAGACCTGATTACAAAAAGGATCAAAGAAGTCCAAGGAATGGTGGTATTAAGTCATGAGTGCAGTGCTATCACTCAGCAGAAGATTGTTCCAGAAAAGTTAGAAGATCCAAGATCTTTTACTCTACCATGCTCCATTAGGCAATTGACTTTCAGCAATTTTCTATGTGATCTATGAGCCTCAGTCAGCATAATGCCACTCTCTGTGGCAAGGAAGCTGGGATTCGTTCAGTGCAAGCCTTGTGACCTAACCTTGATTCTTGCTGATAGGACTTCAAGGAGACCTTTTGGCCTGTTAGAGGATGTGCAAGTAATGATGAATGGAGTAGAGGTCCCTACTGATTTTGTTGTGCTTAAGATGGATGAAGAATCTAAGGATCCTCTAATCTTAGGAAGACCTTTCTTGGCTTCAGCTGGAGCAGTCATAGATGTTAAGCAAGGAAACATTAATCTTAATCTGGGGGAGGATTTCCAAATGAAGTTTGAAATTAGGGACACTATGAAGAAGCCAACAATAGAAGGACAAAGCTTCTTAGTTGAAGAAATGGGTCAGCTAGCTAATGAACTGCTAGAGGAGCTTACTGACAAAGATCACCTACAAACTGCTTTGACCAAAAGTAATGAAGCTGGATTTCTCTCTAGTGAGACCTTGAGCTATGAGATGTCAATAGACTCACACAACAAAGTACCAGGATCAGAGATCTTTAAAGGTGTCATTGCGTTAGAAAGAGAGGATGTTGCATTGAACGAGGAAGGCTCAATTGATACTCGACTAAAGTGCTCAACCAAACAGCTAAAGTCAAGCATGAGGGCATCAAATGATTGGTTAGAATTCAAGGAGAGGTCTAAATGGCATGACAGAGCTATAAGAGAGCTAACACACACTGTGAAAGAGCTGAAGGATCAAGTCAAAGAGCTCCATGGGAAAGCCAACCAAGCACCACTCGACATCAAGGACGTCCCAAATGATGAAGTTATTCCTATGGTTAGAAAAGAAGGATGTGAATTCACATTAGAATAGTATAGAAAAGATGATTATCCAGATGATGAAAAATGAGCTTACCAAGAAAGGGCCATTGAGTACTCAATTACATACTTGTCACGAGAGCATGCTGAATTTGATGTTGTATCTACTAAGGAAGGAGAGGAGACGTCAATTCTACTCTATCACCCTCCTTGAGCCTAATGAGTGTGAGGAGTCAAGCTAGAGACTTAAAACAAGCTCACTTGGGAGGAAGTCCCACGTCTATCCCTGTATATAGTTTTTATTTTATTTTATTTTGTTACTTTTGATTTGTTTTGGTTTTGGTTTTGATTCTCAGGAAATGAATAACAGCTAGAGCAACATCAGGGATGCAACCGAGTGTTCAAATAAAAAATTACAATTTTTTTTGATGAATCACTTGATCGCAAGATGGGAGTAAAAGCTCGGGAGTGCGATCTAGTAGTTTTTGGACAACATCTTTCTCAAAGACAATGTCAAACTACTCGATCGTAACATGGAAGTGGTGTGATTGAGTGATCTCCTAGTGGAATTGCCCAAACCACTCAATCGCAAGGAGAAGTGAAAATGCCCGACATGACTTCAATGACAACCCGCCTGAAGACATGCCATCCAGCTGCCAGGACATTGCCCAACAAAAGGAAATCCACCTATTAACAGAGGGACCACACCGTTCCGCAAGCTCCCGCAAGGCACTCGTCTCATGAGCCAATGGAACACAGGAGGAAGAATGCTAGAACTGTACATTCATCAAGTAAAGGCCGGATAATGTCGGGCCGAAGAACACATGATCATCGTGCTCCACAACCTGCTGGGGTTGCGATCGAGCACAATGACGAGGAGATGGCCGAGCCACATCAAGAACTTGTCATGCATGCGGAGTACACTCAAGCAGATATGGATGACTACATCTCCAGGACATTCTACTGAGGTAACACACCAAAACCCTTTGTAAATACTGCTTTTGTTTTTGTTTCTGTGTTTATCTTGAATTCTTTCACAAATTTTGATTACACAAGGGACTGTGTAATTTAAGTTTGAGGGAGGATTCAAGACGTAATTGACTTGTTTTTTGTGAATATCATTTGAGTCTGCATATCATCTAAGTCATAGAAAAAAAAAAAAAAATTGAAATTTTTTGAAAATGAATTCCACAAAAACAGAGTGATCATTTAGTTGCATTACATTTAGGATAGAGTCTAGAGTGTTTCATATAGGATTGTTGCATATGCATAGGGGATAATGAGGAAATAGCCTTGTAAGCATGATGATTCACTAAAATGAGTTATTAGTTCTCTGAGGCATTTGAATGACTTTGAAGTAAAACCGCACCATGTTCTATAGAAACCACTCAGTGCATGTAATGACACCTTTCCCTGTCAATTTGAACTTGAATCTGACTTATAATTATCATGTTTGCATCGCTTTTGAACTCAAGGATAGAATACATATTTGGATTTTCTTTCACTTATTCACCACTCTTGTTAATCCAAGTAGCTGCTTCTATTATTGGAGTAGTTCCCCCACCCTTAACCAACCCTTCTTTCAAGCCATGTTATTTTGTGAGAGCATGTGAAGCCTATTTTCAGGATTGAGCTTGGTAGAACGTGTTAGGTTTGAGCCGACAAGAGTAGTATCTCATGTAGTTCCAATCCGCGTTTTCGGACTTGGTAGGACTAGGTGGGAATTTATTTGGGGATTGAGATTGAGTGTGAAAAGAAAACGAAAGAAAAATAAAAAATAATGGGTTAGAGTCCTTAGGAGAAGGAAGCTGAAAATCATATTGAGGTCTAGTAAATGTTTGGGAAGCATAGAATTGTTAAGACTTGCTCTAAAAAATAGATGGCAGCAAAAACAGAAAAAAAATTATAAGAGCCATAATAGTTTAAGAAAAACTCAATTCACTAGACTAGACTCATAGAGTTTAAGAAAAGCTTCTCCTTAAGAACAAGAGCCAAAGAAAAGAAAAGGAAACATTGATCCAAGAAAAAAAATCAAAATATGCCTTTAGTGCAAAATGGTAGACTTAGGATCATCATTGGGTTTAGAGATAGGACCATCTACTTGTTATTCACGGTTTATGTCATTGGGTAGATGTGGTGCTATTCTTGTATGCATAGGTTGGCACTTACCTTTAGCATTCTTCTAAAGCTTAGTCCTTTTTCATTGAGAGTCCCCTGCTATTAAAATCTGAACCACTTAAAAGGGACCATCTTTGTCTCATAACCTGTCATTAGCCAAATGAGTTCACTAGCGATTCATATCTTGATTCATGTTTTCGAACTTAATGAATGTTAAAGGGATTGGTTGATCTTGACGCATTGTGCATTTGAGTGTAGGTTTGGATCATAACAGAGCATGGCTAAAGTTTTTAAGTAGAAGTCGATCACCTCGCATTTTAGAACTGTTAGTTGGTACATTGATCTTAATTGTCATATCTCATGCTTTGGTTCTGAATCCCCAACTTCAAACATCTCCTTCCGCTTATGTCTTCTTGTTTGCTTGAGGGCAAGCAAAGACTAAGTTTGGGGGAGTTGATATGTCTATAATTTGCATGATTTAGGCAATCATTCTTCACCACTTTATCATTGTTTCATCCACATTTCGTCTCATTAGGAGTCGTTTTAGTGCGTTTTACATACTTAGGACGATTTTGCATTAGGATTGCATGTGCATTGCATATTTAGTTGTTTTCAGGTACTTTGGATGCTTTTGGAGTTCAAACAGAGGAGAAACAGAACGGGAAGTCATAATGCCCAATGACGCCTTCAGCAAAAGTACTCTATCGCAGCCTCGGAGCCTTGCCAGGGCAAATCACTCTATCGCAACCCCGGAGAAGCTAGCAGCTCAATTTCACTCAATCGCGAAGCCGGAGGAATCACCCCATCAGAACCACTCGATCACCACTCGATCACCAGAAGGCCTATCTGCTCGTTCTGCACTCAACCAGACAAGCTGAGAACGAAGAAGAGAAGAGAAGCCGAAGCAACCACTCGATCACCATCTCATGACATCCACTCGATCACACTCGATCACAGGGTCGCTGGACCATTCAATCTCGACTTCACTACATCTCACTCGATCGCAAGGCGGAGCCCCTGAAGCCCAGTTTGATCAATGACACACTCGATCACAAGGAAACTCATTTCAGCCCGTTAGATGCCAATGACAAATTCGGTCGCAGGATCATGACGTGAAGATTCGCTATATATTTAGTTTCCTTATTTGTTTCATTTCTCGCTTATATAAACTGCCTCTTAGGGTTTTCCCTAGGGCATCCGTTATTTATCTCGCTTTTACATTTCGCAACTTTGATAGCCGCAATGTTTCTCTTGCGACTTTGTATTTTTGCACTTTCAAGTATTTGATATTCAATTTTCGTCTAAGTCTTTCATCATTTCTGTTATCATGTTTGCAAACGTTGCTTTGCTATTGTCTTTGATTATGTCTGAGTAGTGAACTGTATTTCTGAGGATGGGATAGATTAGTTGTGGTTTACTTGGTCGTTTTAGGTGGTTGAGTTTAGAATACTAGAATCCCTTCTGGATTAGTTGCGCTTATTGCTTGTTTCACTGGCTAATGTGGAGTATGAGTCCAGACGTCCAGCGCTCATAAGGCGTTTAATGGGCGTTGGATCCTATAATTTCCAGAGATATCTGACTCTACCCCAAAGGATTGGCTGTAGAGAGGGTATTGGCTTTAACATGTTGATTCGATAATGCCTGCTTAGTTAGAGATCGCTAAAGGGATTTAGGTCAGTGTCTAGCTTTGCTTGAGGATTTCTATCACGGGAGTGAATTAATATGTTGTTGAACTTGTTATCTAGGGATAGCTTCTGTGAAGTTTTGTCAA
The DNA here is from genome assembly GCF_000001735.4 of Arabidopsis thaliana. Taxonomy (NCBI): domain Eukaryota; kingdom Viridiplantae; phylum Streptophyta; class Magnoliopsida; order Brassicales; family Brassicaceae; genus Arabidopsis; species Arabidopsis thaliana. The sequence goes on along the minus strand of NC_003074.8, from coordinate 14,073,459 downwards.
CCACCTGAATAGATTAAGGAGACCACACTATTCGATTACCCCATCCTTAGGAATCGTTTATCCATTTGATTGCCTGTTATCATTTCTGCTTTGTTATTCACCTGCCTGCTATTGCCATTTCTGCTTTTAGTTTCATTTCATTTCTGTTATTGCATACGAGGACAGTTAGAACCAACCAACTTTCTGCTTGGCTTGACTTAGAGCTTTCTGATCATATCTCATTTGTTTGCATCACACCGGATTGGATTAACATCCTAAAATACTACAACGACATGATAGTGTTTTAGGATTAATTGACTAAAATCCTACTATCAACCAGCCAATCTTTTCGTTTTTGACCAAGCAAAACCAATATTACACTTCAATTCTCGAGAGACAGGAGGAATCCAATTAGCATTTTGCTCTCTAATCAACTTTCCATTTTGTTTGATGTTTTTTGGGCAAATAGCCATTGATTCCCATCACCAAAAGCTTTAGCAACAATTTTATTTGCCAAAGCACCCTCTCCTTCAAAAAGAAGCTTATTTCTATTCTTCCATAGAACCCACATAATCCAAGAATTGCCAAATCTTAGATCTTAAGGAATAGCTCTAACCTTAGACAGTTGCAGCAAATGACTAATATTTGCAAAAATTGATCTCCCAAAACCTGAAACTAGAAATGGAACATTGGATAAGGCCCACATTTGCCTAGCAAGGGGGCATTGAAACAAAATATGATTGACTGTTTCAATCTTTTCCTCATACATCAAACATCCATCTTGGACTTTAATTCCTCTTGTTCTTAGTCTATCTTCAACTACAATAGCTCCTTTCAACGCTTTCCAAATAAATACCTTTATTTTTGGAGCTGTTTGAATTTTCCAAATTGAATCAAACAAAGGACTTAATGATGGACTTGTTTCAGCATCCGTAAACAAATTACGATGTGCTTTTCTACTGCTCAAATCATAACCAGACTTAACTGAATATAACCCATTTTTTGTTCCTGACCAACAAAAAGAATCTTCCTTTGAAGGCATAGGTCGTTGTTGTGAGATGATCTGAATCTCTTCAAGTGGAAACAGTTTCTTTACTCGACTCCAGTACCAATTTCTCATGTGTGGATCAATGAGACTCTTAACCTTCAAAGAAATATCCATTAAAGAATGAAGATTCATAGCCCTTCTAGATTTTCCATCAAAAACCCACTTATCAATCCAAACACACGTATTTTCCCCATTACCAATGACCCTCTTTAATCCCTGGATTAACAACTCTCGAACATATAAAATGCTTCTCCTAGCGTATGAAGGACGAGTTCCATATGGTGCATTAAGAAAGTCAGAATTTAAGAAGTATCGGCTCTTGAAAATCTGGTAAAACAAGCTATCCTTTTAAGTGAGTAACCTCCATGCTTGCTGATAAGTGTGCATTTTACATGTTTTGAGCATCTATTTGTCATCACTTTAGCATCATGATATATGTCAAATTAATCCTAAGACCACTCTCTCAAATAAAGAGGTCAATTGCAGCAATTAGGGATCGAATTCACAAAGTTCTCGGATCACGCAATAGACTAATGGCAAATCGAATTACGCTAAGTAAAATAGTAAATAAAATAAAGAGAAACAAAAGTAAGCAATAGAAGATTGGTTCGTTGTGAAACAAGATATTAAAAGCGTCAGGCTTAGGGTTTCTCAGGAGATAAATGATAGTAGATATAGAAATAGCTAAGTTGTTATCAAACCGTTCTCGAACTCAAACTATGATTTTAGAGTAACCGGTGGCGTTCCACGAAACTCTCTATACTTAGAGCTAAGATAACCGGAGAAGCCGAGAAATCCTATACTAAAGCATGCATTCTTATCAAGTTTGATTAATTCACCTAGAATCTAAACTAGAGCCCTTCTATGAGCCTACCTGTTCTTTCTTAAATGCCTAGGCTCATCTATGATGGATCAAATAGCAAGTACCTATGGTGGGCATACTTACTATCTAATATCAAGTTCTAGTTAGCTACTCTAGAACTAGCATTAAGAACAATCAAGAATTCCTACAGATAACCTTGCAAGGGGGCAATCTACAAAATCATCTATAACTCTAATGAGAAACCCTAAACCTGACAAGAAAACTACTCAAGCATGATGAATGAAGCAAACAACAAGATTAGAATAGAAATCAATGAATAAAACAAGAAGAAAATAGAGTAAGAAAGATCCAAATGGAGTTTCCACAAGGTTTTGCTCCTAAAGTACAAAAGAGATAAAGGGAATCGCCCCCAAAGCTTAGGTCTAAACAATGACCCTAAAAACCTAATTATATGTCTAAAACACGTGATGGGCCTTCATTAAACATAAGAGAAAGTTCTGGGCCGAATTTGGAAATCTTCAAAACATCAATAAGTTGCGTCTCGAAATTGCCGTCAGGAATTGGTGTCGCTCGACACCAGGGGTGGTGTCATTTGACACCTACGTGCATTTTCGTCTCCGGATTTCTACAACAGCTTAAGTTGTCTTTTGATCTCCAGAATGCTCCATAATCTCCAAATGCATCCCAAACATGTAAAGACCTAAAAAGGACTAGAAAAGACTCTAGAAATAACAATTAGACTCTAAAACTTATATCTAAATCATAGCTAAAATCGGTAAAAATAGAGTTATATCAACTCCCCCACACTTACCTTTGCTTGCCCTCAAGCAAAACACAAAAGCCGAACCCGTGAAAGAGGTTTGAAAACACATGAACTCCCAACATTCTCTAGTTTATTGCCAAGATAAATCTAACCAAATCCATATGCCTAGCAAGTCTAATCAAATCCTAACCAACATGTACTTCTCTGCAAGCTTACACAACATTCTAGATTCCATACCTAAGTTCCACAACTATATCCACCAGGCTTTCATCGCTGGGTCTCATCAAACAAGCTAATATTCAAGATCTTTCTAGACTCATTCCTATATTATACCGTGATAAATCGACCATTCTTTATATGTATGTTTTTCTTTGTGTCCTTTCTCTCCCCTAGACTTATTTTTTTTAGAGAGTAAAACAAAGGGGAACTCGCATACTAGATCGACCCCCTCGGCATTTTGCCAACCTTTGTAATTGATCATCCCAAATAATGTATAATAATGGGGTCATAGAAAACATTCCTACCCTTATACACTATCTAAAAATCGTCTCAATCTCTCATTATATTTTTTTTTTATAAGGGGCGAAGAACATATTCTTTTTATCACATTGGTCTCAATATCAGGTGAACAAGGAGTCAAGATCTATCAATACTAACCGTTTGAAAAGGTAAAAGGAAGAGCAGTGAGATTAGCTCCAGCCTTAGTGGTTGAGTTGGAAACTAGGATATCCTCAAGTCTGTTGGTTTGCCATCTAAATTTTCCAATAGTCGGATTGACTCGAACCTGCAACACTCATCAATCAGGCAATAAACAAGAGAAATATAGATCATGATTCCTAACTAAACTAATCAAAACCTCTTTTTTTTTTAAAAAAAAAAAAAAATGACTCAATAAACTCAAAAACGAAAAATTATAAGAATAAAAAATAAAGGCAATGTTAGTAAGAACCTCCCCCAGACTTAAACGACATTGTCCCCAGTGGCATTCAAATCCAAAGAAGGTGGGAAAAGTAAATCAAAAATAAAAGAAAAGAAAGAAAGGGAAAAGAAAAATCAAACTTAGTGGGTTGCCTCCCACTAAGCGCTTGTTTAGAGTCAATAGCTTGACTTTGGTGGAGTTTGAGGATCATGTGAATCAGATGGAGGAAGTAAATACTTCCTCGTAGAACCTCGCATCATCCAAGGTGGCGTATAAGCAGCCAGTGTGTGCGGTCTACCAAGGAAGTGAGGAATGTTAGCAGGACAGGACAGAGGTATGGGTGGTCTACTCCGGTTTCCTGAACAATCATCAAAAGAAAGAACAAGCGCTCGACAAGAAACTCATGGCTTGCTTAACCGTAAAACAGTTTTTAGAAATTTTAAACTCTTATTGATGAAATCAGGAGGTTTAGGAGGAGGAGATGAGTACCTTAGCCGTTTAGGAGGTGGATCAATGAGTAGAGGTGCAGTGGGTGACGTGACCGTAGTGACTGGCGTATCAGTAGTGAACTCAACACGAAAACCAGCTCTAATAAGGAACTCTGGCTCAGCCTGTGTGGGGTGTCACTTGGCTCTTGAGAATCTGTTCTAGCATGCATTCCATCCTACTCGTAGAAGTGGGTGAAGGGTGGGCTTGGTGAGTAGAATAGCTTGAATGACTAACCTAGAACATAGCAGGCCTGTTGTAGTCATCAAGTTGAATGGCACGTCCATCTACAACAGCTGCAGCTCTGTATCCGGCTTGGTGTCGAGCAACACCCTGGTGGTGTCGATCGTCACCCTCGGCAAAATCAGGTAGCAGGTTTCCCTACTCATCGATTTTCTGACCATCCTCATTGTATGCCTGACCAGCTCTGAACCTTAACACTCCTGCAACATCAGGTATTACTATCAACATCTTGGTGTTGCAATTTAATTCCTGAAGCTCCTGAAACAGAAGAAAAAAGAAAACAAAAAGAAAAACTGAATTAGTAATGAAAGAAAAGAAGAGTCTAGACTTAAATCGACACCTAGTCTAATGGTGAAGCAAAGAGAACTTCGGCAAAGGCGCCAAATTTGATATAGGTTAAATTAATCTTAAGACCATCTCTCAAATAAAGAGGTCAGTTGCAGCACTTAGGGATCCAATTCACAAAGATCTCGGATCACGCAATAGACTAATGGTAAATCGAATTACGCTAAGTAAAATAGTAAATAAAATAAAGAGAAACAAAAGTAAGCAATAGAAGATTGGTTGGTTGTGAAACAAGATATTAAAAGCGTCAGGCTTAGGGTATTCTCAAGAGATAGATGATAGTAGATCTAGAAATAGCTAAGTTGTTATCAAACCGTTTTCAAACTCAAACTATGATTTTAGAGTAACCGGTGGCGTTCCGCGAAATTCTCTATACTTAGAGCTAAGACAACCGGAGAAGCCGAGAAATCCTATACTAAAGCATGCATTATTATCAAGTTTGATTAGTTCACCTAGTATCTAAGCCAGAGCCCTTCTATGAGCCTACATGTTCTTTCTTAAATGCCTAGGCTCATCTATGATGGATCAAGTAGCAAGTACCTATGGTGGGCATACCTATTATCTAATATCAAGTTCTAGTTAGCTACTCTAGAACTAGCATTAATAACAATCAAAATGAAGAATTCCTACAGATAACCTAGCAAGGGGGCAATCTACTAAATCATCTATAACTCTAATGAGAAACCCTAAACCTAACAAGAAAACTACTCAAGCATGATGAATAAAACAAACAACATGATTAGAATAGAAATCAATGAATAAAACAAGAAGATAATAGAGTAAGAAAGATCCAAAGGGAGTTCCACAGGGTTTTGCTCCCAAAGTACAGAAGAGATAAAGGGAATCGCCCCCAAAGCTTAGGTCTAAACAATGACCCTAAAAACCTAATTATATGTCTAAAACACGTGATGGGCCTTCATTAAACATAGAAGAAAGTTATAGGCCGAATTTGAAAATCTTTAAAACATCAATAAGTTGCGTCTCGAAATTGCCGTCAGGAATTGGTGTTGCTCGACACCAGGGGTGGTATCGTTCGAAACCTACGTGCATTTTCGTCTCTGGATTTCTTCAACAGCTTAAGTTGTCTGTTGATCTCCAGAATGCTCCATAATCTCCAAATTCATCCCAAACATGTAAAGACCTGAAAAAGACTAGAAAAGACTCTAGAAATAACAATTAGACTCTAAAATCTATACATAAATCATAGCTAAAATCGGTTTAAATAGGGTTATATCACATCATATCATCACGATTTTATATAATTTCTCATCATTTGTCACCACTTTGCATGTTTAGGATAGTTTTGCATGCATGTTGCATATTTGTGTTGTCTTCAGGTGATTTGGAGCTGTTGGCGAGCTAATTGGAAGAAGCGGACCTGATCACAACAAAACACTCTACCCCCTGGTCGAGTAGATTAGATGGCTCCACGACTTCAAAAAACCACTTGACCCCTTGGTCGAGTAGAAGACCTCATCACTTCATGTCACCACTCGTCCCCCTTGTCGAGTACCACCATGAGAGTCACTCGATCACATCCACTCGGCCGCATGGTCGAGTATCATCATCTCCATCACCTGACCATCACTCGATCACACAACTCGACCACCTGGTCGGGTACCTCTATCACCTTCACTCGATCACTCTACCACCAAGCCGAGTACCACCATCTCTATCACTCGACTTCGTACTCGATTGCCAGCTTCAGATTCTTCTCCATTCCGCACTCAACAAGACACTCGAGCACAATGAAGGGAAGAAGACTCTAGCTTATCACTCGACCATTCACTCGACCACCTGGGTCGAGTGTCGTTCTTAATTCGTCCCAATACTGTGTCGTTTTGAGTATTCGGGTTTCGGAATATTTCGCTATAAGTAGCATATATTTTACATTTTTGTAACAAAACGTTTTATTCTGCAGACACTGTGTTCTTGACGTTTTTGTAATCCGGATATCTATTAATTTATTCAGTATTTGTTTTTTATTTCGTTTACTAAGTTGTTCACCATGTTATCATCCTGCTATTACTCTGTTGCTATCATGTTTTCATTCTCTTCATCGTTTATGTTCTCTGCAATGATGTCTGAGTAGTGACTAGGTTTCTGAGGATGGGTTAAAGTAGTTTAGAATTCTCAGTATGCTAGGTGGTTGAGTTTGATTTGTAGATCCTTCTGGATTAGTTGTTCTTAATGCTTATTGCTTTTTGATCAACTGGAATTTGTGCCTAGACATTTCCGCGCCCAAAAGGTGTTCGATAAAATGTCTGAACCCCTAGTTCCAGAGATCGTGGTTCTGTACCAAGGTATTGGTTACAGGGAGCGTTTTGGCTTTAACTTGTTGATTCGTAATGCATGTTAGGTTAGCTCTCGTCAATGGTGATTGAGTCTGGGACTGGTTTAACTTGAGGGTCTCTGTTGCGGTGGCACTTAGATTTGGTTATCGAACTTGTTGTCTGGGGATAATTTATTGAGCATGTCAATCACCTGTAAACTGAAGAAACGAAACTACTCAATTACCCCATCCTCAGAAATTCTTAATCTAATTGATTTCTTTGTTTATTCTGCTGTTGTTTACTGCATCTTGTTACATATTGCTTAGTTTTTGCATTTTTCCTGTTACTCGACCTGATACTCGACCACCCAGTTTTCTGACAACAGACTGTGCAGTCGAGGGGAAAACGGGATTTTCATACTCATACTTTTATTCAGAGTGTATTTTCATACCTAAACAAATTTGTAAGGTATTTTCATACCTAAACTGTATATTTATTTGAATTTCATACCTCAACTTAAGAAAAAGTGCAAAATTCAAAGTCAAACTAACGGGTGTTAGTCAAATCCGTAAAGATGCTGAGTCAGCGGACATGTGAATTATGACATGTCTAGAACGACGTCGTTTTGCATAACAGACGTTTATAAATGATAAAAAATTTGAAACAGACGGGAATTGAACCCACGTCGTTTAAACCTTTACCCGGAGAATCTAACCATTTTTACCAACAAACTTTATTGGTTATAACTCAAACGTTTCAATATATAAGGATAACAGTTTTGTGTTAAATTGTTTGCAAAACAAAGGTGTCGAACTTGCATCCTCAATGTCTTTTAACGGAGTGTCTAAACATTCCATCTCCATTTTCATTGGTTATATCCCAAACGTTTTAAAATATAAGGGTAATTATTTTGTGTTTTCTCATTAATAAAAATTATTTTGTATTAGGAGGAATGAATTAAATTTTATGGTTTGTAATTGAAATTCTAGAATATGAAAAATCAATTTCAAATACAAACCCTAAGTTTATTCATTTCCCTCAATTCAAAACGTTTTCGTTTTATTAATGAGAAAATACAAAACTATTATAAAATTTATTCAGTTTCAGTTTAGAAAGATTTTACATTCTAAATTTTTTAACATTCTACATTTTAGAATTTTTCAAATTGAAATCGATTTTTCACATTCTATAATTTGATTTCAATTAGAAACACTAAAATTTGATTCATTTCCCCCAATTCAAAACGACTTCGTTTTATTAATGAGAAAACACAAAATCATTACCGTTATATATTTAAACGTTTGACGTATAACCAATAAATATTGTTGGTTAAAATGGTTTGGTAATCAGTAACGATGCTCTTAGGGCGTGGGTTCGATTCCCGTCTGTTGCAAGTTTTTTTTTTTTCTTTTTTTTTTATCATTTTAACGTCTATTATGCAAAACAACGTCGTTTTAGACACGTCATAATCCACGTGTCCGTTGACTCATCGTTTTCACGAAGTTGACAAACACCCGTTAGTTTGACTTTGAATTTTATACTTTTTCTTAAGTTGAGGTATGAAATTCAAATAAATATACGGTTTAGGTATGAAAATACCCGACAAATTTGTTTAGGTATGAAAATACACTCCAAAAAAGGTACGGGTATGAAAATCCCCTTTTCCCTGCAGTCGAGTATCTCTGTTACATTTTCTGTCTGTTACTCGACCACACCCAGTGCTTGGCAACAAGCTGTGTTGGTCAAGTGTTTTAATTGTCTGCTTGAATTTCTGTTTCCTGCATGTTCACTTAGGACTGCTAGAACACCCCAAAACCTGTTCTTGCTTGACTTGACTCTGTGAACTCTGATTGCATCTTGATTGCTAGCATCACACTCATTTGGATTGACAACCTTCAGTACTACAACGACATGATAGTGCTTTAGGATTAATTGATCTTAAAAACCTATTATCACTTGCTTAGCTAAGAGAGCTTGATTAAAAAATTGAAGATCTTTAAAACCAAACCCTCCTAGTAAGTTAGGCATTGTAAGCTTCTGCCAACTTACCCAATGAATTTTCTTTGTATTTTGCAAATTGTTCCACAAATAATCCATCATAATACTTGTAAGATCTTTGTAGAGACTAACATGCAACTTAAAACGCGTCATAGCCCTAGTAGAGCCATTGCAATCGATTTCAACAAAACCTCCTTGCCACCTTGAGATAAAGATTTTGCATACCATCCTGACATCCGGTCCTGTAACTTGTCTTTGATAAAACCAAACAATTGGTGCTTAGATCCACTGAGGCACTCTGGTAGCCCCAAATAACGACCTGTTCCACCTTCTAAATGAATCCCAGATCTTCGCTTGATCCACTCTTTCATCTCTTGTTCCACTTTTACTCCAAAGGTAATTGCAGATATATCTAAATTGATCATCTGTCCAGAAACTCTTTCATACTTAGACAAACAATTCAACATTTCTTCACATTCTTCTTTATTACCTTTACAAACAAACAATGTATCATTAGCAAAGAGGCGATGATTAACAAATGGCATTGAATTATTGAATTGAATACCCGCAGCTTTACCTTCTCGGCTTGTTTGATTGAGAAAATGAATCAAGGCCTCAATACACAAGATAAAAAGCAAAGGAGACAAAAGATCTCCTTGTCTAATGCCTCTTTTAGGTTTAATGTAACCAAAAGGTTGCCCATTGATCATGACTGATTAAGAAACAGAAGATACCCAACCCATAATCCATGAAATCCACTTCTTATCAAAGCCTAGAGCTAACAGAATTCCTTCCAAAAAACTTCATTCTACTCTATCATAAGTTTTAGACATGTCTGTTTTAAAAGTCATTAACTCATTGGATAGCACATTATTAGACTGAAGACCATGCATGATTTCATGAGCAATTAGAATGTTATCAGATACTAACCTCTCAGCCACATAAGCAGATTGCGTCGGTGAGACTATCTCTGGAAGATAGACTGTCAGTCTACTCGAAATGATCTTAGAAACAATCTTGTATAAGACTAAGCATAAATTGATCGGTTGAATATCTGTCATTCTCTAAGGATTCAAATTTTTTGGAATGAGACATAAGTGTGTATGATTCCACTGTTCTGGAAGAACACCTGATTTAAAGAATCCCAATACCTCCTCAATAACTTGAACCTTCACAACTGACCAGTATTTCTGAAAGAAAAGTGCTGTAAACCCATCTGGACCAAGAGCACTTTCACCATTAATTGAAAAAATAGCATTATAAATCTCCTCTTTAGTTACTTCCTTAGTTAACCGTTGATTCATTGAAGCAGAAACTCTAGATTGAAATCCAACTAAATAAGGTGAAAGCAAAGCAGGAGAAGAAGATTTAAACAAATCATTAAAAAAAATAGAGAAGCAAGACGTTCTTTTTCTCTATTTAATGTTTGTTCAACACCTTTCTTATCCAGCAAGAAATTCAAGGAATTTTTAACTCGAGTGGATTTCACACTAGCATGGAAAAACTGAGTGTTCTTATCTCCTCCAAACATCCATTTCTCTCTGCTTTTTTGTCGCCAAAATATTTCCTCATCACTAAAAGCAACACCCAATTGCTCTTTAATCTTATAAATTCTTTCCCAGCAAGGACATCTAACACTAAGCCCATCATTCAACACCTTTCTCAATCTCTGAATTCTATTTTTAGCATTAAAATCGGCAGATATTTTCCAAATACTAATACTTCTACGATATTCTACAATACTAAAAATAGAAGAGTGAGTACCTTTTGAAATTTCACTGTTCCAAGAACTGTGAATAACATTTGCAAGATTAGGATCATCCGCCATTCTTTTGTCAAATCGAAATTGCCCACAAAACACTTCTTGATCATTAATGAATTTGACTAACACAGGTCGATGATTAGAACCTAATTTCTCCAAAAACCATTGATGAGAATTAGGAAACATTGCAAACCAAGCTGGATTTCCAAACATCTGTCAAGCTTACACTGAATCCATTGATAATTCCTTATACAGCCCCAAGTAAAACTATTCCCCGTACTTCCCAATTCATGCATCCCACAATCAGTAAACATATCTTTAAAGGGTCTAAAGGAAGATATCAGCCTAAGAGGACCTCTTGACTTTTCCGCATTAGAAAGAATCTCGTTAAAGTCACCTATCATATACCACGCTTCTTTTCTCTTGAGACCAAAAGTACTAATTCTCTCCCACAACAAAGATCTAAGACTCGCCACAGGATTATCATAAACACATGAAACAAACCATCTCTTACTACCATGAGAGATCTGCAAATCAATTAGATGTTTGTCTTCAAAAAGGAAATCTAAATCCAGATTATCTTTCCAAAAAATTGCCAAACCTCCACTCTTTCCTTCAGGTTCTATTGTACGATACTTATCATAACAAAGCCACCTAAAAACTTTCAAAACAAAATCACCTTTATTCTTTGTCTCCATGAGGAATAGAATATCCGGAAAATGTTATTTTCGCATTTCTTTCAGGTACCGAATTGTCCAGGGATTCCTCAAACCCGGACAATTCCAACCTAGAATGCCTTACTGATCCAACGGCGGTTCACTTGGAACCACCGTAGTTTTATCTTTCTTTAGACAAGCAGAAGATTCTGACCATGTAACATGGACTTTTCTCTTGAACACTTTAGCAAACCGATTCTCAGAATCATCAAAACTAACTTGATCTCCCTCCGACCCATCCGATTTGGATTTAGTTTATCGTAACAAAGTAATTTTCCTTTTCTTAGGATTTTTCTGCTTCATACTTAACCCTGAAGAACCAGCATCAGACATGTTTGCTTTAAAACCTGTAGATAAATCAAAACCAGAAAAACCTAAGAAGAGATCATCATTAAACTCCTTGGAGAAGTCCGAATTTTTTGATGAAGAAGAAGCCTTCATCGCATCAGCTAGTAGTATAGGAGTTTCTTGCTTGGAGATAGCTTTGCCTCCATCATTTATAAACAATCCTTTTTGTTTATTTGTGACTTTAGAAACCTCACTAGAAACTAACACATGACTTGGCTGAAGAAACAGACACAAACTCTTCCCTCATGAGTTAGCCTTTGACAATGAAAACATTTAATTCTCTCATAATCAAAGGTTATTGCAACTATTTCACCAGTAGGAAGTTGTACTTCTTTTGACTTCCGAAGCGGATTCCTAACATCAAAGAGAACCCTAACACAGACATAATCCTGAGCTTGAGATTTTTCAGGATCAAAAAGTACCAGTAACACCTTCCCAACACACTCTGCTACTTCTTTAATCGTCTCCTTTGTGTAATGTTAACCGGAATATTACGAAGACGAATCCAAACTGGAATGAACATCAAATAATCATCTACAGGTTTTTCAATCCATCTTTCCATTACAACACACCAATCGTCTTGTGTCCAAACCCTTGTTTTTAAGATTTCATCTAACTCAACATCAGAGTTTAAAATAAACTGAAATCTCTCCTGCGATAAGGCAATACCCCGAACTCTAGAGGACAATCTCCAAATTCTAGGCATGTCTAATATTCAATTAGCCATTCTTTGATGTGTAGGATTCAAAAACCGACCCAAAATACACCACTGATTTCTCTTTATAGAAAAAAACTTCGAATGATTTGAGAGAATAAGAGGCTTCTCCTCTGCAATTGACATATCTTGAAGCGCTTTATGTATATCCATATCAGACTTTAGAAACAAACTATCAACAGAACCAAACCAACACAGATCTAGCAGATCGAAACGATTAAACAGATCACCGACTGATCAAACATAATTACAAACGGAAGAACAGAACAATTACAAGATGAAATACACCACCGACAGAAAATGGAAATATCTATGGACAAAGGCTCAGCTCAATTCGACTATGATTGAGAGAGTAGTTCTGAAGCCCAATAAAAATGGGACAACGACAATAATCACGGCGATAATAACCTCACCATTCTATTCTGCCACCAAAACTGAAAAAAATTCTAACGTGCCACTAGTTATTGTGAGTACCACTCAAGGGTGTGCAATTACCCTTAGCTCCTTAATGAGTAATTGAGAATAAATGATTAGTAAAAAAAGAAAAAAAGAAAAAGGTTAATTCCATTTCATTTACGCTCCATTTCCCGCATAATGTTTATACCTCCGGCGACTTAAGCTCCGATTTTGCCGGCGACTTGAGATTCGATTTCGGCGGCGACTTGAGCTCCGATTTCACCGCCGAGTTAGCTTTCGGGGTCGCTGTAGCTTCAAAGACGAAAATCTGCTCCCAAAATTAGCTTCCTCCTCACCGGCAAAAGTAAATCCGATCTCCTTTTGATTTGTAGATTAATGTGAATTTCTTGTTTGAGTTAGTTGTTAATAAGATAAAATTGTTGTATTGTTCATTCTGGGTTGTTGTATCGTTTTGAATCATAGAGTTCAGTGAGTCTTCAATCAAAATTAACGATTTGTAAAACCCTGAATTGACCAACTGGGACAAATGGTAACACTGAGACATAATAGTACAAGGGGTACAAACAATAGGACAGGTGGTACAAATGGTATTAGTGAGATATAATATAGGTACAATTATGTCTAAATCTGAATGATTACGTTATTGTGTTTTAATAATTTATTTGTAATTATAGGAAGCGATGAAGAACAAACACACATTCATACAATTTGACAATGAGTATTATTCAGAAGAGCATGAGTGGATTTCAAACAATTCTTTAAGCGGTGTATTGTTGAAGACGTCAAAGGTAACATACTCGTTGTTAGTAGAAAAGATATGCAAGAAGATTGGAATAGATGAAACCTCAAGGAAGGTGAAATTGAGTTACATTCTATGCACATCTGAGAGAGAGACATCTATTGTAGATGATGATGACTTTTTAGGGTATATAATGGTAGTGAATGCTAAGGGAATTAGACCAGCTTTGCACGTGGAATTAGTAAATAAAGAATCTGAGAGGGTGGAACAAATTTCAAGGGTAGAGGGAAGAAGTTCAGTTGGTGTTAATTTTGAGGAGTTGAATGCATTTGATGTGGAAAATGGTGGAGTAGTGACGATTTTTGGAGTAGAAATTGCAGGAGGTAATTGTGTGAATGATGAACCGATTATTGAAGAGCCTAATTGTGTAGAAGAGGCTATTGAGAATGCTGATAGCCGAATTTTTGAAAAGGCTATGGAGAATGTAGTTATTGAAGGTAGGGAGCATGTGGATAGCCAGATGGATGTTGATAAAGATAATGGTATTGATGGTAGAATTAAGTATTATGAGCTTCCATGTGCTGGTGAAGGAAGTCAGAGTAGTGAGAAAAGTCAGAGTGTTAAGGAATGGGAAGATGGAACGGGGATTGAATTGCACCAAGAATTTGTTTCTAAGGAGGTCGTGCAAGATTTGGTTAATAGAGCTGCAAATAAGTATTGTTTTGCGACCGCAACTGTAGAGTCAGATCCAAAGCGACTCATGTTACGATGTCGGCAATCTATAACAACAGGTTGTAAATAGTATTTACGATGTGCAAAAGTAAAGAGCTCAGATTATTTCGGTGTTAAAGTTCAGAGGAAGATGTACTCATGCAAGCGGTCTTTTAAGACCTCAAGCAATTGTAAACATACCGGCATACCACGATTAATCACGTCTATTTTGCATGAGGATTATCCAGCTGAGTTTCAAACTCCACCACCTAAAAGCATAATGAGTATTGTTCGGGGAAGAATGGGTTTGCATTTTTTGTATGCTACCGCGTGGAGAGGGAAAAAACAACACATTAGTGATGTGCGTGGTAGTCCTGAAAAAAGCTACACCAACTTGTACTCTTATATGTACGTATTAAAGGAGGTGAATCCCGAGACAATATCATATGTGGAAGTTGATGCACAACAAAAGTTCAAGTACTTCTTCGTTGCTTTGGGTGCTTGCATTGAAGGGTTTAAAGTTATGAGGAAATTTGTTATTGTGGACGCCATTTTTCTTAAGACCGTATACGGCAGTATGCTAGTTTTCGCAACAGCCCAAGATCCTAATCATCACAATTATATCATTACGTTTGCTGTAATTGATAGGGAGAACGATGCTAGTTGGTCGTAGTTTTTTAACAAGCTGAAAACCGTTATACCGGATGAACCAGGTTTGGTTTTTGTGAGTGATAGACATCAAAGCATCATCAAATCAGTTATGCATGTGTTTCCAAACGCGAGACTTGGCCATTGTGTTTGACATTTGTCTCAAAACGTAAAAGTAAGGGTGAAAACTGAGAAGGAAGAAGCGGCGGCTAAATTCCTCATGAGATAAGACAATTGATAGTCTTACTGCCGGATACCACAACTAAACCAGGGAGAAATCAAGAAACCCAGTTTCCATTAACAGTGGAACGTCGTCGAAAGAAGACTAATAACAAGTTTCAGCCTGGGATTAATATCAACGCGTGGTTGCAGCCCGAGGAGTCCGACTGATAATTAAATGTATATTTTGTGTTGTATTGTGTTGTTATGTCTGTACCGTGTACTTGTACCGTCTGTACTATTGCTTCATGTATTATGTTTTCATTTTTAAGTACTTTGGAATTTTGTTAAGTGTTGTTATGTCTGTATCGTATTCTTGTACCGTCTGTACTAGTTCTTTCATGTTTATCTCTTACAACAAAACCTCTATAAATTAAGACTCGATAAATTAATAATTGTATAAAAATATCAACTATATATATTAGAAAGAAATTTAATTTTAGTATTATTTCTTTTACATAAATTTGCATAAGTCTTTTTATTTAATTTTAATATTTTTCTTATATCAAAAACTTTTTTTGTTGTTTTCTATACATGATAATTATTAGGGAATTTTGAAAACTACCTTGTTTATGAGTTTTTGTATGAAAAATACACTTCTCTCCACTTTTAATTAAACTACTAGATTTTAAGCCGCAGTGTACCGCGGGAACAATTTATTTTTAAAAGTTAGTATACATAAAAGTTTGTAAATTGTATCTATCTATAAAATATTTTTATTTTATAGTTTACAATTGTTATTAAGTAACGTCCTGCCAAACCCGTCCCGCCAACCCGTCCCGTAAAAAAACCATTAATTTTATTAATATTGATCTTATTTATGATATGTTTATGAATTATTGTCTAAATATTTTGTAATTTTGTAGTAAGTAAATGCTATCAAATATCTCTGCGATTTGATGATTATAATCGGATTGGTATAGTCATGGAGAAAAGCAATATCAAAAATGATAATTTTGTAGTAATTAAATGATATTAAATATTTTGGAAGTTTTATTTTAGGAACTAATCGTGTAGGTAATGTGGAGAGATTTAGGGAACATTGTTAAATGTTAAATATTTAATTCGAAGATTTGTTTTCTAATTATCAAAAACAAACATTAAAATCCAGTGGCAGCCATTGTAAATAAGTCCCAATTACAGGATTTATTTCACAAAATGGCTGCAAAAATATATATGTAGATAATTTCTAATATATTTGTAGGAGAAAAAGGAATAAACTAAATTCAAAATCTTAATTATTAATTTTGACTATTTATGAAACAAATACAGTTTATTTATTTTATCCACTAAAATCTATTTGGTTATAATTTTTTGTAACAAAACAAAATTAATTTAGTCCTACATGTTTTGGTACAAATCATACATGGTTCTGAAACATTTATTAATCACTTATACTAATTTTCATACGATCTAAAAAATATTTGAAAATATTTTACTCATCAATTCAAAAAACACTTCTTACATTATATGGTATGCATTGTATCATGTTGGACCAACTTGACATAAACATGGCGAAACGCATATATTTATACAAATTGTATAACTAAAACATTAGATTTTATTATTAAACATTTTATATCATCTGTCCAACTATAAGTTAATGATATTTATGAAGTCCAACTCTAAATATTAAAACTTCCACAAAGTACAAATAACTTGAGAACCGTACAACTGAATAACTGAACAACTATGGCTAATGCGCAGTCTTTTGTCTGGGCCCGCATTCCACGTTTATTGGTAATAACTCTTGTGTGTTCAAACTATGTATTTTAAATTTCAATTCAAAGAAGAGAATCTTTCTCATTAAATTACATTTCTTTCTCTCTCTTTCTTTCTTCTCCTTTCTTCTCTCTTTTTCTTCTCTCCTTCTCTGCCGAGTTCTCGAACAACAGTGCTGACGAACATTCACGACGAACCTCCGCCGACGCCGACCACCGAATCTTTCGCATCAGCTGCCGGATCCAAGTTCTCTGACATCCGTTTAAGCTCCAGCTGTAAGTTTTGGGTTGGATTGAAATAAATTAGGGTTTTGATTTTCCCACTTTTGCATCGAATTATGGTTTGCAATGAATTAGGGTTGCCGTTTATGATAGTTTGATATCTAGGGTTAGATTTTTGATTTTCTTAAAGATCTAGTTTGGATTTTAGGGTTTAGATTTTGGAATTTATCCCCTTTGATTTTCATGTGTTTGGCTACAGCAAATAATGCCGTTTAGTTATTGGTCACCTTCTTCATCAGAGAAACGATCCATCGATGATCCTTACAAATACGATGGTGATTTTGGTGTTCCCACAAACTGTTTTTTTGGTAAACAACTTTACCTTTCAGAGCGTATTATTGGCAATCAAAAGAAGACATTTCTCAAATGTCCAATGAGTGGTCAAGATGATAATTATCACGTTCACGAGCATTGCTTTTTCATCGACAAACAATTTGGCGAGCACAGGGAATTGATTCAAAATGCATTCAAATATGGAGGTGATAGTAATCGTCTCCAGATTAACCAAATCCGTGTTGAAATTGAGTACCTCAAAGACCGCTTGGACAAGAAAGATGCAGAGATCGCAAGGCTTATGGATGCACTTGGAAAGAAGTAAAATGGGAATTGACTCTTGATAGTATTTCCTTTTTATGTTACAACAAGTATGTTAAGGTTTGAAACTATGTTGAATTCCTATTTCTAGAGTCATTTGTACTTTCTTGACTTGTTTTGAAGTAATTTGTACCTCTTTTGGAATTGAGTTGTACCTCTCTATAAACTACTTGTACCTCTTGATATATTCATTTGTACTTGTTTTGAAGTCATTTGTACTATTTCTGACTTGTAATTTGCACCGCTTTTGGAATTGAGTTGTACCTCTCTATAAACTACTTGGTCCTTCTCATCCTCTCTACGGTATAAGGTGGCTTGTGGAATCTCGATTGATTTACCTTACGCTTCTTTTTGCCACCTTCATCCGCGTCTTCAGGATCCTCATCTCTTTTTTTCTTGTCATTCTTCGTATCGTTGCACTTCCCTTTTCCCTTCTTCCCTTTCTTCTTCGTTTCCTTCTTCGACGTCTCATCATCGCCTTTATCCACTTTCGGTCTCATCATGAACATGTCCTTCAAAAGAAAAGGGAACCATTCATAACCAACTAACATCATATATTAAAAAGATCAAAAATTGACAAAAAAACATACCTTTTGGAGAGCCTGCAGCATAAAGAACGATGGCAGTATTCAGACCCTCCGTCTCAACATCCTCGGGCTCAACACCCTCGGTCTCAACAGCCTCAGGCTCAACACCCTTTGTCTCAAAACCCTCAGTCTTAACACGATCAGTCTCAACACCATCAGTCTCAACACCCACATTCACGTTCTTCTCATTCTTACCACCATCTTTCTTCTCCTTATTCACATCGGAATTCACCTTCTTCTCAAATGGAGGCACACTCTCACCGGCTTGTCTCCTTTCAATGGTTAAAAGCCTTTAATTGTGTTCCGCCAACATCTCCATCACTTCCTTCAAAGAGCTACTGCTGCCCGAAACATCCAGAACATGTCTCGGAACATTCTCTGAGACATGTTCTTCCTCCATTTGCTCGCCGCTTCGAGCCCGCACATCCGCTTCAAACATGTCCTTCCACCAGATTCTCTTCCTCTCTTTGATCAAACGGTTTCTCCAGCTATCGAAAACCGGATCAACGAAACCTATCCCATCATCAGCATCATCACCATCTACAATGTGTCTCAACAAATCTTTCTCTTCGTTATCCGGTTCCAAAATGCTAGAGATAACCTGTACAAACTCAAACATCAAAATAATCATATTAAAGCTCATAGTCACATGTAATAAGATATAACTAGGACAACTCTTACCTTTACACTTCCAAGCTCCTCGTTTATCTCTTCCAACGAGAACCCTTTCATGACACTACTAGAGAATTTGCTCTTACACATTCTCGGACACTCATTCTCGAACCTTACAGGGTCTCTAAATTTTTGTCCCAAATGTGGAATAGCCTCAAATGGCAAAATCTACACATTCAAATTAAAAGTCACATAAGTATTAGTTTTAAGTCTAATAATGCATCTCATTATATATAATACTCTAAATTGTTACCTCTAATGGAAAAATAAATCCGGAGAAACAAGTCTGCAGTTTTGCTTTCCCTTTCATGTTGTTCATTACCGACTTAATCCCTTCCATACAACCATCAAATGTGAAACGACCCCATGGGAATGTCTCGCATGCATGCACATCATCAACAATCTTCAGCAAGAAACGCTAAATGTTTTCATCAGCCTTTGACTTCGCAGCAATCACCTTGCACAAAAAAAGCAAGATAGCCAACTTCTTTCTATCCGCCTTCTTCCTTTCTCCACAATTCTTCATTTCATCCACCTTCTTCTCAACATCAATGATCTTAATCCCAAATACCTTTTTAAAGATCTTTTTGGCAAACTTCAATTCTGCATCCAAGATCTTAATACTCGGCTGCAATTCCTTCAGGTACTCATGACAATCAAAACCACATAAGAGCGCATGCTCTTTAATGGAGTACCTAGTAGGCAGTCCAATAACCACAAACCAGCACTCCCGATCCATCTCTGTTTGTGTTGTGCGAAGCAAAAGCATCCCCATGCCTTGAGTCATGTGGCTTTTCTCCTCAGGCATGTGGAATACATTCCTAAACTGTGAATGCGCCTTGAACCATGACAAATCTTCTATAAACCCCTCCAAATACTTCATTATCTGCTGCACAGTGTATCTCGTCCCTACCTTACACGTCTTCTGGTATTCGCTTGGACCAAAGAACATCCCTTGTGGCTGCATTGGTTGTTCCTCATCATCAAGTTCCTGAAATTTCATACACAACCATAAAATTAAAATTTCGCTGTACTACTTGTACTAGTTATCTCAGACCAACATTATCAACTTTGTTCAGAATTCAATTTTCTAATGCAAACCAATGTATGATTAATCACGTTAACGTATAAATCCATGCACCAATCACATAAGTTGAAACTATACTATTAAGTTGTCTTAAGTGTTTTCTAGTTGTCCTTATACACTACTTTTAATTTTCGAACACAATTTTCAGAAATTAATGTTACCTCAGATTTTTCTTCTTCCCCTTCTTTATCCTCTTCTTCAGGGTTTTCTTCCATCCCCTGAGGCTGCATTTGTTCCTCGTTATCAATTTCCTGAAAATTCATACACAACCATAAAATTAATATTTCGTTGTACTACTTGTACCAGTTATCTTAGAACAACATTATTAACTTTTCTCAGAATTCAATTTTCTAATGCAAACCAATGTATGATTGATCACGTTAACGTATAAATCCATGCACCAATCAAATAAACCTATACTATTAACTTGTACTAATTGTTTTCTAGTTGTCCATATACACTACTTTCAAACACAATTTTCAGAAATTAATGTTACCTCAGATTTTTCTTCTTCCCCTTCTTTTTTCCTCTTCTTCAGGGCTTTCTTCCATCACCTGAGGTTGCATTGGTTCCTCATCATTAATTTTCTGAAAATTCATACACAACCATAAAATTAATATTTCGCTGTACTACTTGTACTAGTTATCTCAGAACAACATTATCAACTTTTTCAGAAGTCAATTTTCTAATGCAAACCAATGTATGATTGATCATGTTAACGTATATCCATGCACCAATCACACAAAACTATACTATTAAATTGTACTAATTATTTTATAGTTGTCCCTATACACTATATCAATATTCACATAAAATTTTCAGATATTTGTATATACCTCAGATTTTTCTTCTTCCGGTTCGTTAAGGTTTTCCGGATGCTCTTCGTCACAGTTTTCGTCTTCCACTTTGTTTTCCTCTACCACTTCTTCTCGGTTCACATCCACTTCACGGATCGTGACCCTCTCATCTTCACTCTCACTCGAAGTAGGACTGACTAACTTTGCACGAACCATAATTCCCTTGCAAACCACACAACAATCAAAGAAACCGTTCAAATCAACACAACAAAAACCACATCTAATATTTCAAATAAAAAACCGTTCACTTTATAAACTAATAAGATACTTACAAGAGTATAGCGGTAACGGCGGCTAAACGACGGCGGTTTGGAACGACGGCGGTGACGAACATCGGCGGTTTGGAACGACGGCAGTGACAAACGTCGGCGGTTTGGAACAGCAGCGGTAACGACTTAGCAAAATCATTTGGTGAAGAAGTAGAGATGAAACCGGTGACGGTGAACTAATCGGAGAAGAGAAAACGACAAAATTTTCCAAGAATCGCCGGAATAATCGCCGTTTAAGTTAATCGGAGAAGAGAAAGCGACAATATTGATTTTCGAAAAATATTAGTTAGGTTAAAAGTTTTGATTTGGGGGAAAACCTAGTGACAATGGGTCGGATCCTGGAGCTATCCTTGGATTTGTGGTTGGATCCTGTAGTTTTCCTAACTTAACAAGGTTATTTCGTAATATCCCTCTGCTTCTCTATTTAAAAAAAATTCAAAACGAAAATCAATTTTGAGATTGGCAAAATGAAAATTTTTCCCGCAGATGATGGCAGAATAGATAAAAATCCGCATGTACACATTAAAACCATTTATTTAAGTAACTTTTTTTCAACTAAAATCTATATGACAAATATATCCCTATAAAAAAATATGATAAAAATCAGGATAATTAGCAGATAACTGCATTATTGAAATAATATCATTAACAAATATAGATGGAGTTTGATGTATGGATGAAATGATATAACGTACAAACCAACTTAATATGTTAATAATATATTTGACGATATAAACAAATTCTCAGTTATTAAACCAATGATTAGATTTCAAAGACTGATATATATGCAAAAAACATTATATCTACTCTATTATTTGAGACGTATGTTAAGTGATTCTCAGTTAAAAAAAAATTTACCTTAAAATCATATGTTTAAAATGTTAATGTCATGAAAAAAATTACCTTTAACTGAGAATCACTTAACTTCCGTTATAATCTTTGCCATTCGATTGAATTGTTTGTGTCTGTTCGATCTCTCGCCTTCACTTTAAAAACACGCGGAACCTTTTGACCCAGGTTTACAATTTTTGGGTCATACGTTATAATCTTGGCCATTCGATTGAAGTGCTTGTGTCCGTTCGATCTCTCGCCTTCACTTAAAAAACAAGCGGATCCTTTTGACCCGGGTTTACAACTTTTGGGTTATACGTTATAATCTTGGCCATTCAATTAAATTGTTTTTATCCGTTCGATTTCGCGGCTTCGCTTAAAAAAACACGCGGATCATTTTACCCGGTTTGAAACTAATGGGTATTCGCCTCTAATCTTGGCCATTGAATTGAATTGTTTGTATCCGTTCGATTACGTATTTCCCAAAAAAAAACACGCGCTTCTTTTTATCCTGTTTTAAAAAAATGGGATTCTCCTTTTAATCCTCGCCGTTGAATAGATTTATTTCAAGCTGTCCGATTTTGTAGTTTCATGCATAAATTCTTCCGACTATATTTCAGGAAACTAATCGTATTAATTTCATTCAATATCTTGCGTATCTTCGTTAACAATTAAGTATATATCACTTCTCCATAATTATCCATGAAACAGTATTTCGTGTGGATCTTCTTTGAGAATTATCTTACATTTTCTCCATAATTATAGCACATATAATATTTCGTTTGGATCTTCTTTTGGAATTATCTTACATTTTCTCCATAATTATAGCACATCTAATATTTCTTTGCGATCTTCTTTTGGAATTATTTTACATTTCTCCATAATCCTATATTCATACCTACTTTTACGGAAAATGATAAATATTTTCCTATAATTTACTGATTTTTGATATGGAATAAACTTGAATTCCAAGGATAATATCTTTTGCGCATATTTTTTTGACCTAACCACTCATTCTTATAAATATCGGACGCCTCATTTCAATCTACTCACTCAGCTTACACTCACACAGTTTCATTTTCAATTTCATTTTTTTAAAAATGATGCTCGACAATCCTCTTCCATTCACTCCCTTGAAATCGCTAAAACCTTACAAGAACGCTTGGCGTATTCAGGTTAAATTGCTTCATGTTTGGAGGCAATATTCTGTAAAGGCTGGTGAATCCATCGAAATGATTTTGGTTGATGAAGCTGTACGTATTATAGTTTCAACTTTATATTTTCATAAACCTTATAGTACAAGCATCATTTTCCTTTACTAATTATTATTTAAATTATTTTTGTCATATATGGTGATAAGATGTATGCTGCTGTGAGAAGAGAGCACATCAAGAAGTTTTAAAGGTGCTTAACCGAGGGTGTTTGGAAGATCATTACGACAATCACTCTAAATCCTACAAGTGGTCAGTATCGTATTTCTGACTTGAAATACAAGATTGGTTTTGTTTTCAAAACCACTGTCTCTCCATGTGATACCGTTTCTGATGCTTTGTTCCTCTCACTTGCTAAGTTTGATGTGATCCTCTCTAGATCCGCTAACTCAAATATCTTGCACGGTTAGATTCAAGTTTTCATTTTATTTTCGAACATACATGCATTATCTCTTATATAGTAATTATATTCATAGATGTATTCTATTTGTCTATACATATGTTATGGGTCAGGTTGTCAATCGGTCTGAAATCCAAGATCTTAACGCTAACAACAAGTCCACCAAAAAAATCGATTTCGATTTGAAAGATCAGCAGTACAAACAATCTATATTCATATTCATTCTTATTTAAAGTTTGTTGTTTTTTTACTTTTTATTAATAAATTTATTCTTTCCATTTTTAGTGACACTCGCTTGGCATGTACACTTTGGGGGAAGTATGCTGAGATTGTTGACCAAGCTTGCCAGGAGTCAACCGATGGTATTGTTGTTTGCTTAATCCGATTTGCGAAGATCAATCTCTACAACGGTAATTATATTGTTATGTGTTACTACATATCTATACTATTTTAAAAAACACGACCTTAAATTTTTAAAACAGATAGTAGGAGTGTTTCCAATTCTTTGATGTTTCACAAGTCTTCGTGGATCCCACGTTGGCTGAGTTGGGTCTTTTTAAGCAAAGGTAATTGTATTTATTTGTCACTAAATATATTAGCTTCTACATAATATTAAGCAAAGTATATTTTCTTGATATATAGCATACTAACTGATGGGTTAACTTTGGGAAGTTCTGGATCTTTTCACAAGAGGCTCTATGCACCAAGAACTGGCGATGACGATGGTGATTATCCTAGGCAAACAATCAAGGAAGTCCTCACATCTTATGATGTACGATTCATTAATTTATGTGGTGGCAAACCTTTTTATTACATTTTCATATTTTAAACTTAGTTTGTCAATTCCTCTTTATATTCATTTGAAAGTGGGTAAGTGCAAAACAGTTTGTTTTAATCCGGCAATTGATACAAATTGGCCGTGGTACTATTTTTGTTGTCGTGCTCACAACAAGAAGGTTGTCAAAGAAGAAGTTATCAAACTTGAAGATGTCAAGCTACCTCAAAAGCCAAGATTTTGGTGTGAAATATGCAATGGTTTTGCAAAATATGTTGTTGCCAAATTAGTCTTTATGAAATCCTTATATTGAATGTATTATGATTTATAATTTGGTGTTTAGAAGCTAATAATCCTATTTAACTTTTAGGATTTGGTTACATCTCCATATTATGGACCAAAGTGGTGAAGCCAGATGCATGTTATTCGATAGTCATGCAAAGGAAATTCTTGCCATTACTGCCCATGATTTGCTTTCTAGGTCATTTGATGAGGTTTATTGCCTTTTGAAAAATAAACTCTTTCATTAAAATGTCTACGTTCATGTTATAATAATCTATATTTTTCTGTAGATCGAAGACCCAACTGTTTTGCCTGATGTTATCAATGGTTTGAAAGGGAAGACTTTTTAGTTTCTATTGTGCATTCAAAGGGAAAACATATTTGGTGGATATGATTCATTCACTGTTGCCCGAGTCTACACCGGTAACATTGCTGATGAAATCGTTCAAGAAGACTCTGATGCATACGTTGATCCATCATCCTTAATTTCGATCGAACAGGTTTGTCAAATAACATTAAACAATTCCAATCATTAATATTTATTTCTTAGGGTTGTCTTATTAAACTGTTTATGTATTTTCATATAGGGTTCCCTTATGCTCACTAATGGTGTTGACCTTTCTGATGTGGATTTGTCATCAACCTGTACTCCATCATCAAAACGAAAAGAAGATGATGTTGATGGAAATGATCAGGCTTCCATAAGTAGGAAGAAGTGTTCTAAGATGACCATGTCTGAGGAAGTCTCCGGCGAATGATGCTCAATGACTACTCCAGCTTGGATCGTTTTTTTCTTTCTTATTTATTTGCTTAAAGTGATGCAAGTTGTTTTATTTTTTTAAGATCTAAACTATCTTTATTTTATTTTATTTTATTTCTTGGGAATTAATAAAGTTATTTCAATTATATGTCGTTTTGTTAACAATTTTATTACTTAAGTTATACTCCCTCTGTTCCACTAAATTTTATTTGTTATATGTTCACACAAATTAAGAAAACAAATTTAATGAAATTTTATTATTTTGTTATTTAACTATAATATTATTAATATTTCTCTCTTCTTTTTATTATTTAACAATAAAATAGTAATGATTTTGATGTAGAACATCAATTTTTTGGAAACAATAAAAAACTCAAAACATCAATTTTCCAGAAAACAATATTGTTTTTTATTACGAATCCAATGATTTTATATTATACTGTTAATCATACTAACCACAAGCAATTTTGCTAATTTTGTATTAAATATTAAACAAAATCAGAATTAGCATAGATTTTGTACACTAAATAATCAGTCTAACTAAACAAACATATTCCTATTTTTTCATAGATTCTTATTATAATAATGACCATTTTTTGTAACACGCTAATAAATAAATGTCATAATTATTGTTCAAACCTATAAGAAATCATATTGGTTGTAGATGATTCCTTTCCTTTTTACACATCAATTATTTCAACGAGGAGATAATTGATCAATTATCCCTTAATTTGTGTTCCAATTTGCACAATAATATAGTAGAAAAACTAAATTAGAATATACATTCCGTATACTGTGCCATAATAGATTTAGATTATAGATATTTTGGTTAACAATATATTTTCATATATATTGTTTCCTATTTTTTAGTATGGCTATGTTTATCATATTATATTTCGTTTCTCATACATTTAGCTTTATACTGAAAACAAATAAACATTTTTTGTTATTTTTTCATCGATTACAATGAAGAAAAGAAAGGATAATGATGAAAATGATGTACATCAACAACAAAAAAACCAGAAAACCAAAAAAGAACAAGACGTTTGTTCGATGAAACCAACTTTTCTTCGCATAATCAAGCACTTGGGTCGAAAAATTTAGTTCCCATCGGTTCTGTTTTTGGTAGAGTGCTTAGTGACATTACCAATGTCGATCTTACCAAAAGAAGTCAAACTCCTCATACTCCCGTGTCCTTACCGCTATACCCGGCAAATAATAATGGGAGTTCCTCACCCATTACGCCTATTAATTCGTTGAATTCAACTCTTACAGGTAGTATTCTCATATATCATCATCATCGTTTCTTTCGACTTTATATTGAACCATATATTTTTGCACTTCAAAGGAGACAGAGTAATTTATAATACCCCACACACAAGAGAAAATAGAGTCAATCCATCTAATAGCTCAGAAGTTATTAATCCAACTTTTACAAGAGCTGCCGCAAAAACTAGAAAATCAGGTTAGTAAGTTATATACTATTCGATATACAACATTATCATATAAATTTAATCATAAAAATAGTATTTTATTTATATGTTATTTTTTATTTTTATATTCTTTAATGCAGGAAATTTATCGAAAACAAAAAGTATACCATCATCACTTCGTAAGAAGACCAATGTCAAAACAACCAACAATGGTGATATTGTTAACAAAGCACCTATTAGAAGATTGTCTGCTATTAAAAGAATGGCCAGAAAAATATCAAACCCATCAGGTTATAATTTTTTAATATTTAATATTAGATACAATACATATTAGTTAATATTATTATTTTTCTTAATTTGGTTGTTGTTTTCTCAGGAGGATCACCAGACTTCTTAACTCCTAATCAAACTACCCCAAACGTAAACACATTGTTTGGGGTAGATTACTCTGGAAATGTCTTATCGGATATAACAAATATATCTGGAGAATCCATCGTCTCTACCATTCGATTAATGTCCAATAAGAAGGAAAAAGTATCAAATGATCAAGGTTCGATTTATATTTAAAAGTAGCTATTTATGTTATGTTTTAGTATGTTTGTCTAATGTCCAATAGTCAAACAGAAATTATATTGTTTAATAAATTTTTTTGTTGATTGTTAGGAGTCCTCCATTCAACTAAATTACAATCAAAAGAGAATGTTGCAAGTATTGTACGTGACAACATGCTCAATGACGAAGAAATTGATCATTCTGAAGCAATATATTCTGATAGTGGTATAATGTTAATCATACTTTTAGAATTACCACCTTTATATAAAATGTATAAAATTGTTTTATTTGTGCTACTTTCATGTTTTCTTCTGTCTTCAGATAGGTCAGAGGAATTCGATGATCATATATTTGACTGTAGTAGTCAAGAAGAGTATGAGTCAGACAAAGTTTCACCGAGCGATCAAGTTATTGGACCAAATAATATGATTGACATGAAAGATTTGTTAAGAAGGAATTTAAACAAGGAGTTTACTGCAGCAACTTCGAACAAAGAGCATGGCAGTTCATCCACTAGCGGTAATAATTTTAAAACATATATTATATATATTAGAAACAATGAAAAACAACATGTATTGATGTTTGTTCGATTCAGATTATCATGACGAAGGTGAAGCGAATCACACATGTGTGCATTGTGGTGCAATTTTCTGGTACGGTGAAAGACTAAATAGAAGAAGGAAGAGTGCTAATTCGGTTTATACAGGATGTTGTATGCAAGGTCAGATTGTTCTACCTATGCTAAAAGAATCACCTAAATATATGTGGTGGTTGTTTACAAGCGACCATCCAGATGCTAAAAATTTTAGAGCAAATGTCATACCATACAACATGTTGTTTTCATTCACATCTCTTGGTGGCAAGGTGGATCGATCAGTTAAAAAGGGACGTGGTCCATCTATGTTTGCTCTACAAGGAGAAAACTATCACTTGATACGCGCGTTGAAACCAAAACCTGGCGATTATGCAAAATTTCAACAGCTTTATATGATGGACACTGATAATGAAGTTGACAATCTAATTGAAGTTATGAGGTAACTGATAGTTTTATAAAAGAACTTTATGAAAAAAAAATATTTTAGAAGCAGCTAATACATTGTATTTATTAAATGTCTTTTGTAATTATACAAAATTGCAGCAAAGGTAATAATAGTGGGATGGAAGGTGGAAAACAAAAGTTCAAGAAAGAAACAGTTTCAGCTTTGCTAAAGATGTTGGACAAGATAAACCCTCATGTTGCAAATTTTAGGATTGCCCGTGATAGATTCAACATAGTGAAAGAAGAGGCAAATTTTCATATGAGGATTATATCTAACCGCGAGACAGATGACAGAGTGTATAATCTTCCATCTGTAGCTGAAGTTGTTGCATTGATACCTGGAGATTTCGACGACAATCTAGATAAAAGAGATATAGTTCTACAGATGAAGTCTGGAAAGTTAAGGAGAATACATGAATGTCACGTTTCATATCTAGCTCTCCAGTATCCATTGTTATTTCCAAAAGGAGAGGATGGGTATAAGCTTGGAATAAAAAAAACTCCTACCAAAACTTCAAAAGGAAAGAAGAAGCAGGAAGATGTTAGTATGAGGCAGTGGTTTGACTACCGTTTACAAGAGAGAAAAGATGAGAAGCACATCCTCCTTTGCTCAAAACGTTTACTTCAACAATTCATAGTTGACGCTTTTACAATGATAGAGTCTAATCGGCTAAGATTTATTAAAAAAAATCAGACGAAGCTGCGCAGTACCAACAAGCAGGCAGTTCAAGATGCTTCTGATGCTGGGGGTAATGATCTTTCTAATAAAGGAAAAAGTGTTATTATTCCTCCATCTTTCAGCGGTGGTCCAGCTTATATGCAGCAGAACTACTTAGATGCAATGGGTACCTGTAAACATTTCGGCTTTCCCGACCTATTTATAACCTTCACATGTAATCCTAAGTGGCCAGAGATCACAAGATTTGTAAAAGAGCGGAAGTTGAATGCTGAGGACAGGCCGGATATCATTTGTAGGATTTATAAAATGAAACTCGACAACTTGATGGATGATATAACAAAGAATCATATCTTTGGCAAAACCAAATCAGGTACTACATTATTTCATATTTTTATACATATATTTCATGAATTTTAACTTACAAGTGACATTAACTCATAATTATTATGTTGAAACAGTTATGTATACAGTAGAATTTCAAAAAAGAGGTCTTCCACATGCTCACATAATTGTTTGGATGGATCCTAGATACAAGTTTCCTACGGCTGATCATGTTGACAAGATTATTTTTGCCGAAATTCCAGATAAAGAAAAAGATCCAGAGCTATATCAAGCTGTCTCAGAATGTATGATTCATGGACCATGCCGATTGGTTAATCCTAATTCGCCATGCATGGAAAATGGTAAATGTTCCAAGTATTATCCAAAGAACCATGTTGAGGACACGTCTCTTGACAATGAAGGTTATCCAAATATAGGCGCAAAGATACTGGTCGTTTCATCGAGAAGAATAAGTATCCATGTGACAACCAGTATGTTGTTCCATATAACGATGTCCTATTACGGAAATACAGGGCTCACATCAATGTAGAGTGGTTTAACCAATCCGTCTCTCTTAAATACTTATTCAAGTATGTTAACAAGGGACCTGATCGTGTAACCGTCTCTATAGAGCCTCATCGAAAAGAAGTTGTCTCCGAGCAAAACAATGTAGGAGAAACAAATAATGATATCAAAACCGTCGAGGGTGTTGTTCATAAAACATACAGAGAATTGTAACACCCGTGAACCGGAAAATCGGTTAGGGTTTGTTTTTAAATCATCCGGTTTAATTGGTTGGGTTAATTGGAAATCCTAAAGTGTGCCTATAAAAGAAGGAAACTCGAAATTAGGGCTTTAGTTAGCAACTTTTCGTTTTATAAAGGAGAAAAAGAGAGAAAAGGAAAAGGAGCAGAATCGTTAGGGTTTGGGAAAAATCAGTTTGGTCATATCAAATCATGGTAAAAGGTAACGAAATTTAGTAGAATTATTCCCAAGTCGTTTATCGTTATTCTCCAGTTTACAGAACTGGATTTGGATTAAAACAATTTGAGTTATTCGCAGTTTAGTGAGACACGTTTTCTCAGACGCGAATTAGGACCAGCGGAGATTGAAATTGCGATCGTGGTATCGGTTGTTTTCCGATCGGGACAATATTTTGTGGGAAGCTTCGTGACGTCTAGGGCTAACGTTTCACTGGAGCGATTTAATAGTTAACGGTTAGTTTGTATTTTAGGTTTTCGTCTTTGAGGTTGATTGTTTCTGTTTTTCATGTACAGTTTGCTTCAAGGTTGCTTTTGGTTGTGACTTGTTGTAGGACGTTTCTGGACTCTTTCAGACGCTAGGAGAGTCTCTCCCGGGTTTAATTGTTATTAGAATTAATTTGTTAAGGTGAGTGTGTGACCATGAGCTTATCTGAGCGATTGGGTTGTGTAATTTGTTTTGTGTGATGATAAGTAGGTGCGGTGAATGTGTTTTGGGTGAATTGTTCAATGACTGATTTATTTGTGTTGTATTTGTGATTATACCCTTTTATTTGCTTGTGTGTATAGCTCGTAGATGGGAGGATCGCCTCACTAAGTATTTATGTTAATACTTACGCATCTCATTGTGTTGTTGATGAAGGTAAAGATAAAGTGTGATCGTGGAATCATGGCAATGAAGAGAGGATGATCTAGGAACTCGTTTGTTTTATTTTTTGTGTTTTTGGTTATTGGAACCCGGTTAGGATTGTTAGTTATTCTTGGTTTTGTTGGTTGAATTATTTATTTATTCATAAAATAGTATTTTTAACTTGCGGTTTAATTGTTATTTTATTGGTTGGTTTAATTAGATATTTATGGGAATATTTAATTATATTTTTTTTAAAAATGGGTCGGGTTGTTTCAATTTGGTATCAGAGGGATCACGGTTCTAGGATGTGTAGAAAACTTAATTGATGAATTATTTTCCTGATGATTGATGTGGGATGAGCTAGGGTGTTAGCATATTGAGGATTGATTATGGAGTGTTTAGTCAATTGTGTGTTGTCGGAGTCCTAGCATCATCTTCTCCGAGCCTTAAATGAGATTCCATTGTAAGTTGTTTGTGATATATTTGTTGTTCTAGTTTCTTAGCCTTTTGTTCTTGAGCAGCGCAGATGGTTAGTGGAGCTGGAGTTCGTGGTCGTGGTCGTGGTCGTGGTTGTGGTCGTGGTCGTGGTCGTGGTCGTGGTTGTGGTCGTGGTCGTGGTCGTGGTAGAGGACGAGTCCTCGAGGGTACTGGCGAGAGTGACGACCACAGTGCCACGGTTGAGCAGAGTGTGGATTCGTAGCCTGAGTTTGTGGAGCTCGGGGTTGGGGACGGTCTTTGTGCCGATATAGCTGGTGCAGCCGGAGTGGGGG
This sequence comes from Arabidopsis thaliana, assembly GCF_000001735.4. Taxonomy (NCBI): domain Eukaryota; kingdom Viridiplantae; phylum Streptophyta; class Magnoliopsida; order Brassicales; family Brassicaceae; genus Arabidopsis; species Arabidopsis thaliana. The sequence goes on along the minus strand of NC_003074.8, from coordinate 14,041,574 downwards.
CTGGTGGAGCTGGTGTCGGTGCCGGTGTGCATGCCGGTTGTGTTGAGGGCCCAGGAGTGATGGGTGCCGCAGCCAGAGGAGCCCAGGTTCCAGAGGTTAGTTTGGCGGGCCTGCTGAGGCAGTTGTTGGAGCGGTTACCAGGTGTGGTACCAGTGCAGACTCCAGTTGCGCCACGAGTGGCGGAGGTGCAGCAGAGGGCTGCGGTTGCTGAGGAGGTTCCATCTTATTTGAGGATTCGGTTATGTTTAAAAGAGTTGCAAAAAATATTGAAACGGCATGGAGCAGATCTTTGGAGGTATAAGATGTTGCCGCAGCTTGAACCTGGCGATGAACCTTCCTTTAATCAGTTGATACTCGATGAGCGCTACTAGAATCGTGAAACATTGAAAAAAAAACATGATGATTGGTTAAAGATGCTATCTAGGGAACAAAAGAAGGTATATGATGAAATTATGGATGCTGTCCTTAATGACAAAGGAGGTGTTTTTTTCTTATATGGTTTTGGAGGAGCAGGGAAAACCTTTTTGTGGAAGGTTCTATCCACAACGATAAGATGTAAAGGAGATATTTGTTTAAACGTTGCGTCAAGTGGCATTGCATCTCTGTTATTAGAAGGTGGCCGAACTGCACATTCTAGGTTTGGTATTCCTCTAACTCCTCATGAGACCTCAACATGCAACATGGAGCGTGGTAGTGATCTTGCTCAATTAGTAACAGCAGCTAAGTTGATTATTTGGGATGAAGCTCCTCTGATGAGTAAGTACTGTTTTGAGTCATTAGATAAAAGTTTAAAAGATATTCTATCGACTCCAGAAGACATGCCGTTTGGTGGAAAAGTAATTCTTTTCGGAGGTGATTTTAGGCAAATCTTTCCTGTCATCCCTGCAACCGGTAGGGAACTGATCTTCAAATCGTCACTCAATTCGTCTTATCTTTGGCAGCATTGCAAAGTTTTGAAGTTGACCAAGAACATGAGGCTTCTCCAAGATATAGACATAAATGAGGCACGTGAGATTGAGGATTTTTCGAAATGGATCCTTGCAGTCAGCGAGGGGAAACTAAATGAGCCTAACGACGGAGTAACTAAGATACAAATACCAGATGATATTCTTATACTTGAAGAAGACGACCCTATAGAATCGATCATTAAAGCAGTCTATGGTACATCCTTTGCTGAAGAGAGAGATCCAAAGTTTTTCCAAGACAGAGCTATTTTGTGTCCAACCAATGATGATGTTAACTCAATTAACGATCATATGCTTTCCAAACTAACATGTTAGTGAATTAACTTTGAATATTACTCAAAATTATACATATAATAGAGTAGATGACAATGAACTACTACTCTTTGCAGGTGAAGAAAAGATTTATCGAAGTTCTGATTCTATTGATCCTTCTGACACACGTGCAGATAAAAACCCCGTATATACGCCTGATTTTCTCAATAAAATCAAGATTTCTGGATTACCTAACCATTTACTTCAGTTAAAAGTTGGTTGCCCAGTTATGTTGTTGCGTAATCTTGATCTTGGTTGTTAACATTAGGTGGGTCTTGTATATCAACTGGTCTGTTCTGTTGATCCATAGCAACTGGTCTTTGTTGATCACAGTCTGCTTTTGGTTTTTTTGCTTGTAACTCACGAGCTATTCTTTCTATTTTGTCTTTGAAAGGTAGTATGTGTGCAGAACCTTTGGACCGAGTTTGCATGCACAAATATTAGTACCTGTACCACAAAAACAAACAGACGAAAAGATGAGTTAGTAACTTGAGTAATGTAAAAGAACTTGATCTTAACTTTTTCTGATATCTTGAATGTAACAATGCAACAATGAATTGGCAACGGCGCCAAATTGATAACTAGGTTTTTACGCCTAGTTATATGCTGAAGTGTGGTTTAGTTCAATTCCCTTAAACACTAACATGTCGATGCAGTTATAGGGGGTGTCAATTGTGGATGTCGGATTCACACACTCAAATATTTATTTGTATAGTGAGACGGATTATTCTTGAGGACAAAAATAAGTGTAAAGAACTATTGATTATGGAGAAAGCTATGAGTTTTGTAAGAAAATATGTATACTAAGTTTGCAAACAAATGCGTGTGTCTCTTATGGCCCTTGGCCCTATTATTTATACCTAAGAATTACAATTAATTCTCATTTACACACAATTATTCTATCTTAAATGTATCCGTTTCGATCTTCGAATTCATTGTTCAAACGTTCGAATTTGAATTGACTTCGAGCTTCCTGGGCTTTCCCCTTCCAGCCCAAAGGCCCTTTAATCTAACCACCTTTAATCCCGACTTCTCATTCACCTCGCGGTATACGGACTGACCTTTCCTCTTCCCAAGGCACTCGTTCGGTACTTGGCCGCTCTTGAAATTGCTCTACCTCAATTAACCTCCAACCTTCTCCAATCTATTCTAGGGATTATCACCGTCGCGGTGGTGGCTGGGTACATAATTGGAGTTCCCGAATTGAACGAGCTTCTTAGCGTAAGAAGTTCGTCGAAGAAAGTTGGTTACTTCTCGGCATACCTAAATGCCAACAGAAACCTCATTTCCCATCTCCCGAACAAAAACGAGAACTCGCACCATCCTTAGTTCTTAATAAAGAAAACCATTGCTTCAATTGAGAGCCTTTCCGAAGTGCTTCCATCAAAATGGTCCACGAAACCTGGTAGAAATTAGGGCAGAAACATATTTGTCTTCTGTTCGTTTACACGTTCTTTTCCTAACCCGAATTTGTTTTTGTTTTTGTGCAGCTTTCATTGCTGCGACTCTTCCGACTGAAGAATAAATCGAGTTCTTCAAAGTGGTCATCGAAGGTGAAACCCTTTGGAATTTGTTTACCCTCGACCGATTTTTTGAAGCTATATGGAATCTCAAAATGAGTCCTCCTGGACAACTCCATCATCTTCCACCGCTTCCTCCCAAACCACACGGGACTTCAGCCCGTGATGGACTGAGCAGCAAGCCAATCGCTGACTTGATTTGCAAAAAGAGAGAGAGACCAGCTCGCAACAGCTCTTCTCCTTGGAGGGAAAAGTCAAGGGCTCGAACTGATCGCTCTCCTCGATCATCTCCTCCATCTTGATCGATGGGTTCTCCTCCTCTTCCTGTATCACATCTCCTTCTCTTCGACCTAGTGGTGAGAAGACTGATCAAAGTGCTACTCCTCGACAAGAAGATGCTGAGCCCCGAGATACTCATCCCTAGTCGAAGGTCGTTCTCGTTCCTCAAACAAAATCGCTTATAGGTTCAAACGATGGTTTTATTTCCCTCGCTTTCGGTATAATTCGAACTTTTAGTAACACATCTTTCACTCCCTATTAGCGATGGAGAAAGAGGGCAACGTCTTTCGGTGCTTCAAAACCTGGAAAGACACGATCCTGCCCACCTTCGACAAATGGCGACCTACAATTCGCGAGCGATTTTTACTCCATGCTCATCATTCATCTCGGGTTAGTCTCGTTTTCGCCTATTCCGATATCGCTTATTTATACGCATGCTAATTTACTTTTTTGGATATAAAACTCTTGCTTAGGCGAACAACGAGCTTAACGACATGATCGAGCACTATGAAGGATTACTGCTCAGTATAGAACAGGATATTGATGCTTGGAAAGGCAAGTTTTCTTCCCTCGAGGCCGATCTCCGCTCCTCCTCTGACTTTAAACAGAAACTAGAGGATCGAGTCGACCATCTATCTTCTAAGCTCATGAGATCGAATGGCGAGTTGCATGATCAGTACCAAAGATACGACAAGCTCTAGGATGAACTCTCGACTGCTCGAGACAGGCTCTCTGAATCTAAATCGGCCACTTATGATTTGAACAATCAGTTCACCGAACTTAAGGCTAAGTACAAAGCAATTGCTAAGCTTTGAGATGCTGAATTAGCCAAGTCTACGTCAAAAGCCAGAAGAGAGGTGAAAGGTCGCGGGATGGAATTGATTCAAGGGGCTATCCTCTTCATTCAAACTGAGAAGGCCAGATCGGAGCTGGAGTCAGACATTAAGGAGCACGAAAGTAACCTGCTTCTGTTGGACCAAACCCTTGAGGAAGATTTCTCTGAGGAACAAGAAAGGTCCAAACTGGAGGCTGTTTTAGCTGAGAAAAGAGGCCACCTTGCTTCTCTTCCCACCTTGTCCTTTAACCCTCAACACTTCGAGGATTTTTACATCGAATCACTGCCTTTGAGTGAATCAGGCTTAGATTGGGCTGGTAAACTTTTACATCTGAATCCTTATAATCTATAGTTGTTGTATTTGTGTTTTTTGCTGACTTGAAACGTTCGCTTCAGGCTCTAGTGAACTGGTCGATACTACTGTCCGGTCGTGAACAGTGAGACAGTGATCATCCCGGATGTTGAACATGAAGCCGGAACTGAGCCGGGAAACTCTTCTAAGCTACTCTCTGCCAGTGAACCAACCAAAACTGAGTCAGCTGTTGTTGAACCAACCGAAGCCGATCCGGCTATCGTTGACCCCGAGAAGATTACGGATTCCTAGTGGTTGTATCTACTTTAATTGGGGGCTTTCCCAAACACTTCCAAAACTAGAAATTAAATTTGGATAAATATGTTGCTGCCTAAGGAGGCTTTATTTTTGAACAAGTATTTGCCTGAGGAGGCTTTTAAACCTTTTAAAACTATGATTTTGCAATAGTCCGTCTTTATATATCTTTTGGCCATGTGGCTAAGTTTCGAGATTTTTAGGTTGATCATACCTTTCTCTTAAAACGCGAGAACCGAGCTCGGTTTTGAACGCGAATTCCCCAACTCGGGTTTAATCAATTCAGCTTATTTACTAGGCTTGGGCCTTAACTGTTTTCTTTATATTTAATGGGCTTTTTGTCTTTAATGCGACGGTTGCCATCTCCTTTCTCGAGAAACAAGAAAAAGCTTCACGCCTTTGAGGTAATAATTGCTTTTTCTTGATTCCCAAAAATGGTTTAAACCATTCGGACACGCCACAGTTATTAAACTTGTGGTTCCAAGGAAAAACCCTAACCCTCTATAAATAGAGGTCCCATCTGCCACCAAATTCTCCAAGTATGATTTCAGAAATTTACTTGATAAACAATACACAAATGGAGAACGAAGCAGCCTCCACTGTTTCTCTTCTTCACCCCGGCAGCCCTCTGTTCCTCTCCGGCGACGGTCACCGTGATATCAAGGGAGCTTCACACCCTTAACTCTCTTCCCGGGGATTGGATCAAACTCGGAATCTCCGAGTTTGCTCGCATACCAAACTGTATGATGCCTATTCTTGACCTCGCCGGCGAAGGAGTCCAAGTGTTTTGCAAGACAAAAATAGTTTCTTACTTCGAAGGGCACGCATGTTGGGACTTCGTCTTCTTTACTTACTGCTTTGAATAAACGTAGTTTTGTTTCTTGTTTTTGTATGTTCGCACATCCGAACTTCTTTGCCTTGTTCGTTCATACAGTCGAACTCCCTTTTTCAAATGAATAAAACAAATTTATTAGTAGTTGAACTCGTTTCCGAGCTGCCTACATACCCATTTCGGGATAAAGCCACACCGTAGTTCGTGTACATAACAAAAAACGCATGTTACTTAAACATAAAACTTCTTTAAATTCACCATATTCCAAGGACGTTTGACTGGCCTGTCTTCTAGATCTTTTAAGCCAAAAACACCATTCCGAACCACTTCGGTAACGATGTAAGGTCCTTCCCAATTTATGCCGAGTTTGCCTGCTCCTTCTTCTTTCTTATTGTCAAAAACACGCTTTAGAACATAATCTCCCATGAAGAAAGGTCTACTATTGATCTTGGAATTGTAATATCGAGCTGCTGCCTGTTGGTAATTCTGAATTCGGATTAAAGCTTGATCTCGCCTCTCGTTGATGGTATCTAACGAATCGTCGAGCATTGCTGAATTTTCATCTTCATTTAAAGGAGCCTCCGTTCGGCGTAGTCCAGGCACGTTGAGTTTGGCTGGAACGACTGCCTCCATCCCGTATACCAATGAGAATGGGGTTTCTCCGGTAGAACGTCTAGAAGTTGTGCGATACGCCCATAAAACAGGTTGAAGCTCGTCGTACCATCCTCCTTTCAAATGATTTAGACGCTTTTTAAGATTGAAGCTTCGGCTTGATTATTTCCTTGTGGATACCGCAGAGTGGAGTAACTAACTTTGATTCCCCAATCCGTACAGAAAGCATCAAACTCGTGTGAGATGAATTGTGGTCCGTTGTCTGTAACTATCTCGTATGGGACACCGTGTCGGCATATGATGTTTTTCCAAATGAAGGTTTTTACCGCCGAGTCTTTGATGTTCACGTATGCTTCGGCCTCAATCCACTTCGAAAAATAATCAGTTAAAACCAAAAGATATTGTACACCTTGGGTTGACCAGTGCAGTAGTCCAACGATATCCATCGACTATAACGCCCTCGAGACGCTCTATGACCGGACAAGTCATTGGCGCCCCGAAAACGCCACATTGAGATTGATCATCAACATCCAATCGAGGTTCAGGAACCAATCTCAACCCTTGGCCGGCGTATTGACGACCACTCTCGATATTTAAGTGTTGTGCCGACCCGGACTAAGTCATTATAAGTCATTACTTGCAAATTTGTACAAGAAATCTGATTTATTTCATAAGTATAAATATTACACAACATGTTACCAAACATTTAAAAGTTTTATGAAGGCCATCGCGATTACTAAGGTTACTCAGTGAGCTCGGGATTCCCTGCAACAGACATTAGTTTACCCCAACCCGAATACCCAACATGAAACACGCAACAGAGAATGGCAACATAAGGTATCTTGCCGAAGCAAACTACAAAAACATGAACATGCATTAAGACTCCAGTTTCATTAAGTTTTTAAGGGCTCGACATGCTGCCTTCCAACCCAACACCAAACACACACACTCTCGTGATCTCCCGCATTACAACCACAAAGGTATGCAACTGGAGCATCACTACCAAACGCTACACCGTCGTGTAGACACTCGGGCAGGATAGCTAGCCTCGTCTCTCCAAGTTCTTCGCACTACATGGCGATCAAGTAACAACGTTACAAGACCCCACGATAGCACGGTTCACTATGAAGGTCAGACACATCACGATCTTGGCACGCTTATGGTTTTTGCCTCCTACCACAAGCACCACGTACCAAGACCCCAAAGTTTAAGATATTATGAAACATATGGTTAAATCAAACACATAGAATCATCAATATCCCAACAAAACCTCCCAACCATAAATAATAGCATAAGAATCTAAAGATCACATATGCATTCCAATATAACCATTTACACTATTCATATAACTCACAAAATCAATCAAGAATGCATGAGAATATGAATATGAAACTTAAACCATTATCCAGAACTCACTCAGTAACCAACAGAAAGTTTCCAACGATTCGGGTAGAGTTTTCGGCTATGGGACCTTAACTTGAATCGGACGGACGGTTTCAACTTGGCAGCCTCTCACTTCCACTCAGTTTCTCTTCACAAAACAATTGGGGTCGAGTTCGGCTTATATAAGCAAGGGAAAGGCGATTCAGCATGCCCACGTGTCAAGTGCTTGAGCGAGTCAGCGGGTCACTACATTCTCCCCCCCTTACTAGAATTCGTCCCGAATTCCAGAAGGATTAGACGGTCCGTCTTCATCCTCTGCGTTCCCTGGTTCGAAAAACTGAGGCTATTTCGTCCAGAACTTTTCCTCATCTTCCCAAGTAGTAACCTTACAACTGTGCCTTCCCCAGAACACTTGAATTTGCGGAATCCTTCTATTCTTTAGCTCCCGCATTCGTCTTTCACCAATACCAAGAGGTCCTTCGGGATATGTGAGATTCGTTCTCAACTCTTGTATTGGCTTGGGTATGATAGCATTAGGATCCGGAACATGCTTCCTTAGTTGCGACACATGAAAAACTTTATGTAATCGCATTTCTTCCGGCATAAACAAACGGTAGGATACCTCCCCGATTTTCTTCTCAATTTTATATGGACCAATAAATCTTACAGCGAGCTTTCCAATCTTTCCAAAGCGATCATTCCCTTTTAACGCGGTTACCTTAAGATAAACCATGTCGCCTTCTTGTTTCGGTCAGCATACTTTTTCTGTCAATCTTGAGCTTTCTTCATATTGTCTCGGATGAACTGAATTTTCTCCGTAGACTCATCGATCAACCGATTATTAAAACTCGTCCTCTCTCCTACTTCAGTCCAACAAAGAGGAGTTCGACATGGCCTCCCATACATTGCTTCAAATGGCGACATACCGATGCTCGAGTGATAGCTGTTATTGGAAGAAAATTCAATTAAAGGCATGTAGTCTTCCCAATCACCAGCCCACTCTAGTGCACATAGTCAAATCATATCTTTTATGGTTCGGATGGTCCTTTCAGTTTGCCTGTCAGTTTTTGGATGGAATGTCGTGCTCATGGGAACATCAGTCCCTAAAGCACGATGGAGGTCTTGGCAAAATAAAGATGAGAACTTAGGATCTCGATCAGATACTATATTAGTTGGTACCCCATGGAGTCTTAAGATTTCATCAATATACTTTTCTGCCAGGATAGGTGACTGATCAATGCTTTTCATTGATACCAAATGAGTCGTCTTGGTCAAGCGATCTACTACTACCCATATAGCCTCATTGCTACGTCCTGGTCTTGTTGGTAATTCAGTGATAAAAACCATTGATATTGACTCCCATTTCCATGCAGGAATTGGTAGGTTATGCAATAAACCTGTCGGCACTTGGTGTTCCACCTTAACTCTTTGGCATGACTCACATTGGCTTACCCATTTCGCCACTGATCTCTTCATCCCAGGCCAATGGTAATACTTCCTTATATCCTTGTACATTTTTATACTTCCCGGATGAATGCTCAATAAAGAAGTATGAGCCGCCCTTAAAATTTCTTATCGTAATCCTTTACGATCAGGCACTGTAATTCTCCCATTGAGTAATAAGGTGCCGTCATCAGCTAGATGGTTGCCACTAGCGTTTGGTCCATCTAATGTTTTTAACTCCTCCACGATTTTCTGCAACTTTTCATCTTGCGCTTGTTCCTCTCGGATTTGGTGAAGTAGGTTTGCTTGAGTCACAACTTGTAAACCCAAGGGCTCACTAGATTCACCCTCTAGAGCTAACAAAGTTACCTTCTTTAGCTCATCAGATAACGACTCTAGATCCTTTCCAACATCTACTTCCATTTTCCGGCGACTTAAGGCGTCTGCTACTACATTAGCCTTTCCCGGGTGATATTGAATTTTCAAATCAAAATCGGCAATTAACTCCATCCATCTTCATTATCGTAAATTCAGATCTGGCTGCGTGAATAAGTATTTAAGACTTTGGTGGTCCGTAAATACTCGTACCGTCTCTCCATACAGGTAGGATCTCAAATGCTTTCAACGAAAATACTACAGCGGCCATCTCTAAATCATGAGTGGGATAATTCTCCTCATGCCATCTTAATGGCCATGATGCGTAGGCAATCACCTTTCCTTCTTGCATAAGGACACATACCAAGCCAACTCGCGAGGCATCCGTGTAGATATCATATGGTTTATTTGGCTTTGGCAATGCTAGATTTGGGGCGGTTGTTAATTCCGTTTTCAACTTAACAAAGGCTTCCTCAACATCCTTACTCCATATGAAGGGTACACCTTTACCAGTAAGTCGGGTCAAAGGCTTAGTAATGGATGAAAATCCCTTGACAAACTTACGATAATAGCCTGCCAATCCTAAGAAGCTCCGTACTTCTGTAACGGATGTAGGTTGCGGCCATTGCTATATTACAGTAATCTTTTCTGGATCCGCCGTAACTCCTTGTCCTGAAATTCGGTAGCCAAGAAATCCAATTTCTCGTTGCCGGAACTTACACTTGCTAAACTTAGCGAACAACCGTTGTTCCCTAAGTCTATCCAACACTTTCCCCAAATGTTCACGATGCACTTCCGCACTCTGTGAATATACCAAGATATCATCGATAAATATGATAACGAAGCTATCCAGATAATCGTGTAATACCTCGTTCATAAGTCTCATGAAGGCTGCGGGCGCATTTGTAAGTCCAAATGGCATGACTACAAATTTATATTGCCCATTCCTCGTCTGAAAGGCAGTCTTCATTACATCCGATCCCGAGATTGAAATTTGATGATACCCAAAGGCCAGATCAATTTTTGAGAACCAACTTGCTCCTCCCAACTGATCCATTAGCTCATTAACTCATGGCAATTGGTACTTATCCTTAATGGTCATGTTGTTAAGACCTCGGTAGTCTATACATAACTACATACTTCCATCTTTCTTCTTAACAAACAATACCGGAGCTCCCCATGGCGATGAACTTGGACAAATAAATCCCTTTTCGAGTAGATCCTCCAATTGTTTCTGAAGTTCTGCAAGCTCAGCTGGCACCAACCTATATGGTGCATGTAGTACCCCGCTCATTGACCCCGAGCAAGAAAGAAGGGCAAGAGAAGAAGAAGAGAGAATGGTGAGTGAAATGAGAAGAAGGGCTGCCAATTTATAATCCGCGGAAGCCAGAGTAGAGCCCAAGTTTTAAAACGTGGAGCCAAATCCATTCGGGCAGAGCTGACTTGGTGACCAAGTTTTCTCCCAAGCCATGCAAGCCCAACTTCGACCCCACGCCTTAGCCAACTTGGAGCCGAATCCACCCGGGCGAGCTAACTTGGTGAGCAAGTTTTGTCCTAGAGTCAGAAGGACCCAGAGAGACTGGGTTAGCTACCCAAGGGGTTCGAAGGACCCAGAGAGACTGGGTTAGCTACCCAAGGGCCGGTGTCGCTTTCACGACGGTGTAGCCAAGGTGATGTTCCGGTTATATGCCTTTGTGGTTATAACTCGGGTGTTCACGTGTGTTGAGGAAGGGAGTGCATTCATGCCCTAATTAAAACTTTAAGAAACGTTATTTCTTGCTTGTGTTTGTGTGGTTTACTACCTTCTCTGTGTACTCTGATTATTCATGTTATTCATGTGGGGATTATGGGTGGGGATTAGACTAACGTTTTCTTGAGGAATCCGAGCTCATTGAGTAATGCTAGATTACTCATGACTCTACTTGTTTTGCAGGTAACCTTAAAGGGAATTAGAGGGAGTGGTGAACACTAGGGAATCCAAAGTAGTTTTTCAGTGTCCTTTTGTAAAACTCAAAGTATGTATTTTAGTATAGTGTACTTTTGGGCCTCATGCCTTGGCCATAAAAACAATGTTTATGTTGTGGTTTTTCCTTGTATTTTCATAACTCTTTGATAATGAAATCAGTATTTATTTTATACTTTACGGGTTTCAAACTGATAAGACTTTGTCCGAGTCGACACAACATTTGGGTGAAGTTAGGGTTGGCAAGCCTAAATGGATCCCAAATGGGGAAATGGGTAACCTTGAGTGGCTAAGGGTCGAAATGTGTTTCAGAACCTCGACTACTCTATGGGAATTCATTTTCATTGTGGCGTGTCTGGGCCGTGCCGGACTGGCTGAGTTCTAGTTCGGACTGGGGGTGTTACAGTGTCCTTGCAATTCGAATCATCCCAGGTTCAAGATTAATGGTAAACGGATGATTTCTCGGCAGAGGTAATCCTTCCAAGGGCTTGAACACATCATCAAATTTGTTCACCACCGGGATCTCTTAAATCCTTGAGTCACTTTCAACTTCTCCACCAACGGCGGTTAAAGTGACAAGGTAGACTTCTCCTTCCCTTAGTAAATTCTCAACCTTAGTGCTGACACGAACGAAGCAATCTTACTTGGATTGATTCCACAGTAAGTGAGTCGTGGTCGATTCCTTAGTTCGAACACTACTCTGCTCCGCCCGCAATCCAAATGGGCATGATATCCTGACAACCAATCCATCCCAAGGATAACTTCGAACCTTTCCATCGGGATTACCAAGAGGTTCACCGAAAGGATCGTATACTGGATAACCACCGGAACTCCTACTAACACAATTTGGGTCTGTAGGGGTGGCCGAACCTCTTAACTTTTCGCGATTCAACATAGAATTGCCTTTATGAGGCTAAATTCTATAATCGCTCTCTTATTACACAGCGGAAGTCTTTCTAACCTTGGTTTAATTCTAACCAACTCTTGTACCGGTTTCATCGTCTTTGTCCCTTAGACTTAGATCGATCCTTTTCTCGGTCAAGACATGCATATTTTCGCTAACCATTCTAAGCCAAACAATCGCATATTCCTTTATCCTACTTTCACGGTCAATTACCAAACGTCTATCTTAACTAATAAGCTAGATCGTTACATACCTTGGCCAATATGCGGATTTGATTCCTTAGCCCGTTTGTCGCCTTACTCCATTCGTTCAACGACTTATCATCGGTCGTGAATTGATGAACCAATCCCTATCGTTACTTAGCCATACAACCAACCAACCCCACTGGTCTAAGTACAACGATAGAGATTGGGGATCGTACGATTCCCTTGGTTCACGATGGTCGAATCAAGCTCTTGGCTTATTGGTCCATCCGTCCTCCAAACGTACTCCCCTTCGGTTCCATGGTGGACGATTGAGCCCTTGGCTTATCGAACCATCCATGTTTCCGATCTGTTCATTTACTACGACCGCCCATGGTTTACTAACCATTTATCCGTCCGGTCTATGGTGGTCGATAAAGCTTTCGGCTTATTGATCCATCCATACGATCTGAACTATATCCTTATCACACCCAAGGGTCCTTGGATTCATCCACTGGATCATCGTAGGCTAGCCCATGAAATCCTTCTTCCGTCGGCCTTAGGTTTGCTCGCGGGTCCAATATCCGTTTTGTCCATCGGTTCCCACCATGGACTTTCCCGTTGGTTATCCGTCGAGTCACCCTTTGGTCTTACCAATCTCTGATCGGTTTCACCATGGCTGAGGAGATAGATACATGAAGGCGGCCGCGATGTTGATCCTATATAGTGAATCACGTTCCTTACCCATTCTTGGTGCTTTCTCCCTTTACCGGTAAGATTGCATCCATGGGTGACCCTTGGGTGTGTTCGGATGCACTTATCCTTGTGCTTCCTCGAACACTTTTCTCGATCCATCCCATCCGACGATCGGTCTGTCCGACCCGTTCCGTCAGACGATCGGCCTGTCCCATCCGACCCGTCCGACGATCGGTCTGTCCGATCCGTCTGGCCGATCCGATCCGTTTGACGATCGGTCTGGCCGATCCGATCCAACGATCGGTCTACCAGATCCGATTCGTCTCTAAGACGAATGGTCTACCCTCTCCATCCTCTACACTCCATCGAACCGTTGGACCGGGAGGTAGCATGCGCATCAGTTCGGTCGAGTTATACTCGCCGAGCCGCACCCCCTTTCCGACCAACAACTCTAGGATGTGTTGAGACTCCTTTAAGAATGTTTTATGGTGTTTTGGATGTTGTGGGATGATATGAGATTATTGTGAGATGATGTGAGATTATTCCAAAGGCCTTGGGCGTTCTCCCTTATATAGGGGGCGAATGGATGCTTCCCGAAGCATCACATCCGTTCCTTGCACCCTTCTGAAAGGTCACATCCGTTCCTTGCATCCTTCCAAAAGGTCACATCCGTTCCTTGCATCTATTAGGCGATGCATCCGTTCCTTGCATCTATTAGGCGATGCATCCGTTCGTTGGTACCCGCTCGACCTTACACCTTTTGGGCGAGACACCTCTTCACCCGTGAGCTACCACAGTCCACCAGCTCGAGTGTCAGCTGACCGAACCACCCAGCTGGGTCAGTACACGATCAGTTCACCGAGCTCAGTCGAGCTGTCGGTCAGCTCACCTAGCTGAGCTAGCTAGTCTTCCAGCTGGTTTAGCTCACCTAGCTTAGCTAGCTAGTTCATCCTAGCTTGTCCAGCTCACCTAGCTGGTTGAGCTTTGAACTTTCTCTTTCTTCTGACTAAGTATTTTAGTCCGTTTCTTGACCATGGTATAGTTTTCTCCTAAAACAACCTGGCCTCTTTATGAACGCGGGACGCGGTCGTTACAAGTCTACCCCCCTTAAACTGAATTCGTCCTCGAATTCGGCGTGTGTAAGATCTTGCTTACTCCCTAACTCGGGACACGGGCGTTACAAGTCTACCCCCCTTAAACTGAATTCGTCCTCGAATTCAGCGGGTGTAAGATCTTGTTTACTCCTTAATGCTTTCCCATCTTTAGTCTCTCCGAGACTTTAGATATCACATTTGATCAAATCTCTATTTCCGAGTTTGATCAAGTTTCCCGATCTTTGTCTCTTACGACACTCGATCAAATTCCTGATCCTGGTCCTCTCCCGGACTCGATCATTATTTCCCGATCTTTGTCCTTTCCTGGACTTGATCAATGTTTTGCGATCTTTGTCCTTTCTTGGACTTGATCAACGTTTTCCAATCTTTGTCCTTTCCTGGACTTGATCAACGTTTTCTGATCTTTGTCTCTTCCGACATTCGATCAAATTTTTGATCCTGGTCCTTTCCCGGACTCGATCATTATTTCCCGATCTTTGTCCTTTCCTGGACTTGATCAACGTTTTCCAATCTTTGTCCTTTCCTGGATTTGATTAACGTTTTCTGATCTTTGTCTCTTCCGACATTCGATCAAATTTCTGATCCTGGTCCTTTCCCGGACTCGATCATATTCTCGACTAAAGTCTTTTTCCGACTTTGTCAATATTTCCGACCTTGGTCCCCACCGGACTCGGTCAATATTTCCGACATAGGTCTCTTTCCGACCTTGTCATTTTTCCATGATCTTGGTCAATTTTTGATAAGATCAAAACCCCAGAAATAGTCAAATCCAGACTAAGTCTGTACCCGATCTTAGTCAAGTTCCGACTAGATCCAAATTTCATTGATATCGGTCCATCTCCGAATATATCAACCCACTTTTATCGAATGGTGATCGACTAACACGTTAACAAGACCCCACAATAGCACGGTTCACTACGAAAGTCAGATATACCACGATTTTGATACACTTATGGTCTCTGCCTCCTACCACGAGCACCACACATCAAGACCGAACATTTTAAGATATTATGAGACATATGGTTACTGAAACACATAGAATCATCAATATCCTTACTCACCACAACCTCCCAACCATAAGCCTATAAGCATAAGAATCTAAAAGATCTCATATGCGGCTTACTATCACCATTCACACCATTAATCAATACTCATATAATTCATGAAATCATTCAATGAATGCAAGAGTATATAATCATGCAACTAAACAAGCAATCAATCACCCAAACCTATCATGTGCAATATCACACGCTCGAGACTCACAGAGATTCGGATGAAGGTTTAAGGTTAGCTTCAATGATTCTCGGTCACGGACAGGGATTTCTCATCCACAAACAGGTTTTCTTGATCACGGACAGGAAATAATAAGTTACGGACAAAGGATCTTGATCACGGGCATAGTTTCTCGATGGTAACACTTTTCACGATTTCTCGGTCGGACGGTCACTTTGAAACTCGACAGCTGATATATCCTTATTTTTACCAGTTTTAACTATGTTTGAGGTATACGTTTTAGAGTCTATTTGTTATTTTTAGAGTCTTTTCTAGTCTTTTTCAGGTCTTTACATGTTTGAGATTCATTTGGAGATAATAGAAGATAATAGAGAATTCTGGAGGAAAACAGGGAACTTATGCTGCTGAAGAAATAACTTAGTCAAATACGCAAGTTATTGATGTTTCAAAACCGTCTTTCCGAGCCCTTGGCACTACATGGTGATCGACTAACACGTTAACAAGACCCCACGATAGCACGGTTCACTACGAAGGTCAGATATACCACGATTTTGATACACTTATGGTCTCTGCCTCCTACCACGAGCACCACACATCAAGACCGAACATTTTAAGATATTATGAGACATATGGTTACTGAAACACATAGAATCATCAATATCCTTACTCACCACAACCTCCCAACCATAAGCCTATAAGCATAAGAATCTAAAAGATCTCATATGCAGCTTACTATCACCATTCACACCATTAATCAATTCTCATATAATTCATGAAATCATTCAATGAATGCAAGAGTATATGATCATGCAACTAAACAAGCAATCAATCACCCAAACCTATCATGTGCAATATCACACGCTCGAGACTCACAGAGATTCGGATGAAGGTTTAAGGTTAGCTTCAATGATTCTCGGTCACGGACAGGGATTTCTCATCCACAAACAGGTTTTCATGATCACGGACAGGAAATAATAAGTTACGGACAAAGGATCTTGATCACGGGCATAGTTTCTCGATGGTAACACTTTTCACGATTTCTCGGTCGGACGGTCACTTTGAAACTCGACAGCTGATATATCCTTATTTTTACCAGTTTTAACTATGTTTGAGGTATACGTTTTAGAGTCTATTTGTTATTTTTAGAGTCTTTTCTAGTCTTTTTCAGGTCTTTACATGTTTGAGATTCATTTGGAGATAATAGAAGATAATAGAGAATTCTGGGGGAAAACAGGGAACTTATGCTGCTGAAGAAATAACTTAGTCAAAGACGCAAGTTATTGATGTTTTGAAGATTTCAAAATTCGGCCCAGAACTTTTCCTTATTTCTAAAGAAGGTCCATCACATTTTTTTAGGTCATATATATAGTTTTAAAGGTCATTGTTTAGAGCTAAGCTTGGAGAGGCTAATATCCTTATCTCTTTTGTACTTTTGGAGCAAAACCCTATGGAGACTCCCTTTGGAGAAGATCTTCCTTACTCTTACTGTTGTTATTATTGATTTCTTATTCAGACTTTGTTGTGTGTTACTTTAATCACGTCTAAGTAATCACCTTGTTGGGTTTAGGGAGTCTCAATATGGATTTAGATGGAATACTAGATCGAATATCCCTTAGGATTATTCTTAAACTTCTTCATATTGATTGTTCTTACTGCTAGTTTTAGATTGATCACCTAGAACTTGATATTAGATAATAGGTATACCCGCCATAGGTAGTTGTTATCAGAACTATCATAGATGGGCCTAAGTATTCAAGAAAGAACAGGTCGGCTCATAGAAGGGCTCTTGTTTATATACTAGGTGAACTAATCAAAGTTGATAATAATGCATGCTTTCGTATAAGATTTCTCGGCTTCTCTGGTTACCGATTATTCTAGGCATAGAGAATTTTGCGGAACGCCACCGATTATTCTAGGCATAGAGAATTTTGCGGAACGCCACCGATTATTCTAGGCATAGAGATTATTCTAAAATCTTAGTTTGAGTTCGAGAACGGTGCGATAACAATCCTAAGATTAGCTAGATCTGCAATTTATCTATTTCCCAAGACAATTCCTTAGACCCGACACTTTAATCTCCAGAATATACAACTCATTTTATTGCTTTACTGTCTTTTACATTCATATACTTTGTCTAGCTTAATTGAAATCATCATAAGTCTATTGTGTGAACATCGAGAGCTCAGTGGAATTCGACCCTTAAGTGCTAACGACGATCTGTCTATTTGAAATAGTGGTCTTAGGATTAATTTGACCTACATCAAATTTGACGTCGTTGTCAAAGTTCTCTTTGCTTCACCACTAGACTAGGTGTCGATTTAAGTCTAGACTTTCTTTTCTTTCATTACTAATTCAGTTTTTTTTTTTCTTGTGTTTTAGGAGCTTCAAGAATTCAATTGCAAGACCAATATGTTGATAGTAATACCTGATGCTGCAGGAGTGTTAAAGGACAGAGCTAGCCAAGCATACAACGAGGATGGTCAGAAAATCGATGAGCAGGGAAACCTGATACCTGATTTTGCCGAGGCTGACGATCGACACCAAGGCGGATACATAGTTGTAGATGGACGTGCTATTCAACTTGATGACTACAACACGCATGATATGTTCTATGCTAGTCATTCCAGCTATTCTACTCACCAAGCCCACCCTTAACCCACTTCTACGAGTATGATGGAATGCATGCTTGAACAGATTCTCAAGAGCCCAGTGATGACAAATCAACAGATTGATAGTCTGTACGATGTTGTTCAAGACTTGAATGCTCAGATCAACAAAGAGGATGTTAGTGTAGTTCAGTCAAAGAGTAGAATTCAGAACCAGACCTTCGAGAAACCACTCACGACTGCTTGCTCATAATAGGTTTTTAGTCAATTAATCCAATAGCACTATCATGTCGTTGTAGTACTTATGGTGTCAATCCAAATGGGTGTCAAGCCAAGAATAACAGGTTTTGGAGTTTCTAACAGTCGTAAGTGAACATGCAGAAAACATAATTACACAAATCACTCGACCACAACTGGCTTATGCAAGAAGCAAGATGTGGTCGAGTAACAGGCAAAAAATAAAACAACTATACTCGACTGCACAGTCTGTTGCCAGACACTGGGTGTGGTCGAGTAAGTTAGTCTAGTAAATGCAAAAACTAAGAAACAAGCAATGAGAACGATTAAGCGATAACGATGAAATAGAGAAATCATATAGACGAGAAATTGCTAAGGATGGGGTAATCGAATGGAGTGGTATCCTACCCTATTCGGATGGTTAACAAGCACAATCAAGCTCTCCCTAGACAATATGTTCAACAACTGATTAATTCACTCCCGTGATAGAAATCCTCAAGCAAAGCTAGCACAGACTAATTCCCATTAACGAAATCTAACTATGCAGGCAATAAGAACCGATTGATGAAGTCAATAAACACTCTAAACGGCCAATCCCTTGGGATAGAGACGCATATCTCAAGAACTAGTAGAGCAAGCATTCCATCGAACACCTTCTGGGTGCGGGAGTGCGTTGGATCGAATTCCAGTTGATCGAACTATAAAACCAATAACCAAACATGTAAAAATATTAAATACACCTACCATTAATATATATTCCCAAATAAAAATGTAAATCTTTTTATTAAACGTATTGAATTAAAAAAATTTCTCTTAAATTATATAAAAATGAAACTTGTGAAATATAGAACCTATAAATATATTACCAAAAAATAATTTTTTATATACTTTCCATCTAATTATGAATAAAAATTTGATTTGAAGATGGAATAATGATCTTATATTTATCTTTTATCAAATATTTATCAAATTAATTTATCAAATATATGTTTTATTATAAATAAAACTATATATAAAGTGAAGTTGAATGAAATTCTATGTGCATGTATAGATTAATCCTATATTTATATGAGAAGGATTGTGTAAATTTTAGGTAATTTTCTATATTATTGATTTATTTTAGTTGGTTATTTTTAATTAATTACGTATATATGTATGTATATGTTTACTATACTTCCAAAAATAAATGTGGCTCAATGGTTTAGTCCTTCAATAGAATCGAAAAGGTCACTAGTTCGACTCTACCTGTTATTTGTTTAACGAAAACTTAACGACATGCTTAAAATGGCAAAGTCAACAAAACTTGACCATTTTATCAAAAGTCAAACAAAAGTTTACGATTTTAGTGGCATTTTGGAAGTTCATATTTTTTTCGTTCCAAATTTGAAAGTTCATGCTTTTTTTGACATTTTTCCCGATTTGAAAGTCAAATAAAGTGGAATTTAAAGTCAAACAAAGCAGATATTAAATTCATACAAAAGGATTATAAAATTAAAATATTACAATCTTTAAGAAATAATCTGTCACGTTCTGATCTATGAATTCTCAATTGAATCACTCCACATGTTTGATGCTATTGTTTCTCTCCACTAATTGGCATATTCTCTCTATTGATCTTGGGTTGTAAGAACTTCATCATTATTGTTATTAATTTCTTCGACAACTTCTTCTGCACTTTCGTCTTCTTCCAAAAAATTATCCGTTCGACAAAACTTTCGAAGAAAATCATGTAAACCAACACATGCAAGTACAATCTCTGTCTGCGTCTTATAAGGAAAGGGAGGTGCAGATTTAAAGATTAGAAATCGAGATTTAAAAATACCAAATATTCTTTCAACCACGTTTCTTAAGGATGCATGACGATGGTTAAACAACTCTTTTGCATCTGGTTGTTGTGAATTTTGACCAGAATATTCTTGTAGATGATATCTGACACCACGATACGGAGCTAAAAAGTTTCGACGATTTAGAAATCCACAATCTACTACATACAACTTTCCTGAAATATAGTAATAACTTATAAAAGATACAATAATATATAGCACTTGTCTTGTTGAAAAAAACATATTTACAATATAAAGACATGTACTTATCTTCTAGAACTGGTAGTCGATTACTGTTCCTTGTGAAAGCATCATTTAATACTTTTGAGTCATGAGCTGAACCTTCCCATCCACTAATCACATACATGCATGCAAGATCAAAATTACAAGAAGCCAACACATTTTACAATATAACACCTTTTCTGTTACAGAAAGAAGGTGTTTTTTTTTGTGATACCATTGCAAGGATATGTGTACCATCAATAGCTCCAACACAATCCTAAATAAACAATAAAGTTTTATATCATGAAAGATAATGAAAAAGCAAAAACATAACTTTATGAAAGATATACTTTAAAATACAGATAAAACTTCGTACTTTCTCTAATTTTTCTAGGCACTGCAATCTCGGGCTTAGCCATTACACTTAGAGCAATTTGATTAAGAGTCAGCAACACTTTGTGAAAGTTCACGCTTGTTGCAAACGTTGACCTATTAAAAGTGTCTTTTGTATAACAATACCTTGAATTTTGGCCGACTACTAGAAGGAAAGTTGCAACCATTTCTTCAACACTAATATATTTCGTATCGCATAAACTTGTCAGCTCCCGGAGTTGTTCACATAACTTCAGAAATATTTGTGGATATATTCGACACAACTGTCGAAAATGCATAAGGTTTTGCTTTTGCACATTTTCTATAAAGATTTCTCTGCCTCTTGTGATCGCACGACGAATAGAATATTAAGGTCGATGTCGTAGGCATTTCCTCAAATACAACATCCGAAAAGAAATCAGGAGCACCAACAAAATAATGTCAGCATCCAACTCGTCATCATGTAATACATTTCTTTCTGTTTCTTCAAGGACTTCTTGATCTCCATGATGGGCTCGATACATGTTTGAAGATGTACACCTGTGACACAAAAATATAACTCGTAAAACTCTTCTTACAAGCAAATGACATGATAATTAAAAATTCAAGCAACAAAAAGGTGGGGACATGTGTTGAAATCTCATAACGAGAAAGTTGAAAAATATAGTTAACATATAAAGTTAAGAAAATACACTTACAAATTTATCAATGGTGCGCCATCTCTTTCCCTTTCTCTTGTGTTCTTATAGTTTTGTACTTTTATTATATGTATATTTTATATTTTTATTTTATGTAAATTTTATGTTTTACAAACACACATATTACTTTTTTTTTATGTACATTTTACATTTTCAATATGAAAACTGTGAGATAAAAGAACACATGAATGTTCGTAGAGAAAGTGTATATACATATATATATTTCATGAGTCAATAAATTGTAAGAATTCTAATAAGATATGATAAATCACCATTTTCGTAAAACATTTAGGTGAACATATTTTTTTGTGAGTCAAGAAATTGTAAGATTTGTCAAATCACCATTTTTCGTAAGAACATTTTACATGGAAGCTTTCTAAAGTGGATTCATAGATACAGCTGTGATATATTACAAAAACTTTTGTGACTCAAGAAATTGTAAGATTTCCAAAAAATTTAATCGAAGATTTGTCAAATCACCATTTTTCATAAGAACCTTTAGGTATGCATTCTTAACGAGTTCAATTGTTCATCTTAGTAAATAGGCCGATTTTTATTACACACCTATAGACCAGACTCATCAAATAATAGATCCAACTACAGATACCTATGGCGGGCATATCTATTGTCTGGATTCAAGATCTAGTTAATTACTCTAGATCTAGCATTAGGTATAACTAAAGATGAAGAATTCTATAGATAACCTAGCAAAAGGGGCAATCTACTAAACCATATGAATCCCTAATGAGAAACCCTATTCCTAACAAGCAGATTACTCAGGCATATTGGATGAAGCAAAAAACATGGTTGAATTAAAAAGCATAAACACAGTAAATAAAGAGGGGAAAAGAAAGGAACTCTTCACTGTATATAGATCTGAATGAAAACTCTGAAGAACAAGGGATGAATAGCTTATGTCTCTCACAATAGGTTTTTGCAAAGAACTTGATAAAAGACTTGATAAAAGAAACTTAGGTCTAAAAACAATATATATATATAGACCCTAAAAACGTCCAGGGACTAATAATGTAAATAGAGAAATCTTCTGGGGCAGACTTGAGCTTCTGGAAACTCAAAAGCATATAGGGTTTTTACGGGGCCAAAACTGGTGTCGATCGACACCAAGAGTGTGTCGGTCGACACTCCTCGCTGATTCCTGAACCAAAATCGTCCTTAGCTTCCTTTTCCTTAGGTTTTGCTCCAAAATGTGTCCTTATCTCCATTGTTGTCCCATTGCATAGAATACCTGAAAAGACATTAAAAAGACTCGAGAAATAACATAAAGAATCAAAATCCTATACCTAAATTATAGATAAAATTGGTGAAAATCGGGTTATATCACCACCCAATTCAGCTTCGTATGAGAGATGGATAGGTAAGTGTTCCATAACATCAAAAAATAATGGTAGAAAGATCTTTTTCAAGTTACAGATGATTAAAACTATGTTCTGTTTGAGAATTTGAACGCGACTTGTCTGTAAAGTTCTCAAACATAGGTCCCGGAAAAATGTTACAATTCCTAAAATATATGTGCAAGTTAAATGATTAGATAAAAAAGTGTTGGAAAAAAAATAGTAAGTATTATACCTCATAATGCAAGGTGGACATTTTAATCAAGGAGCTCAGCAAAGATAAATGGAAGTAGTCGCTCCAAAAAAACATGACAATCATGACTCTTCATGCCTGAAAACTTTGAATTCTCCAGATCTACACAACTAACCAAATCTGAAGAATAACCATCTAGAAATCAAACATCATGTTTCACACATTGAAATAAACTCTGTTTAGCTTCTTCTGTCAGTGTATACGCTGGAATTGGAGCTTTACCCTTACTATCAATGTGTAAGCCTGGCCGAGAACAAAATTTCTTAATATCCAATCTTGACATGATGTTATCTTTTGACTTACCCTTAACACTCATGAGAGTGTTCATGATGTTGTCAAGAAAATTCTTCTCGGTATGCATCACATCAATATTATGTCGAAGATTGAGGTCCTTCCAGTAAGGCAACTCCCACAAGATGCTTTCCTTGTGCCAATTATGTTCCTTCCCATAGCCTCGCATCTTCTTTTCATGACCGTTCCCACCAACATCCTTCGTTTTTGGTGGATTTACACTAGCCAACCGCTCGTACTAAACTTGCTCCCCTGTCAAAGACTTGGGTGGATACTCGCGAGAAGCATCTCTTCCTTTCAGAAAGTCTTTTTTATTCCTACAGGATGGATGACCATGAGGAAGAAATCTATAGTGACAATAAAACCAGCATGTCTTCCGTCCATTGGGTAGATAAAAAGACTTTGTACTTTCCATGCAAACTGGACAAGACAATTTACCATGAGTAGTCCATCTTGATAATATGCTATACACCGGAAAGTCGGTAATCGTCCAAAGTAATACAGCTTTTAGATTAAAATTCTGACTCAATGAAATATCGTACGCATCGACTCCAGTAGACCACAACTCTTTTAGCTCCTCAATAAGATGTTGGAGGAAGACATCAAGACTAGCTCGAGGATGATTTGGTCCAGAATTCAGAATAGTAAGAAATAAGTACTATGTATTCATGCACATACCAGGGGGTAAATTATATGGAGTGAGGATCACAGGCCACAACGAATGATTACAAAACATGCCAATGGATTGAACCCATCAGTACACTACCAGAATGCATCAAGAACAACAAGGAAAAGTAAAGATATATACAAAGATAGATATGGGACTTCCTCCCAAGTGAGCTTGTTTTAAGTCTCTAGCTTGACTCCTCACACTCAATAGGCTTAAGGAGAATGATAGAGAGGAATTGAAATCTTCTCTTCTTCATTTGTAGATACGACATTGGACTTAGCATGCTCTCTTGACAAGTATGTAATTGAGTACTCAATGGCCCTTTCCTTGTAAGCTTCTTTTATTTCAAGTGGGTAGTCCTCTTCTTCAGACCATTCTGAAACAAACTTCTTGCTTGGGATAGCTTCAATGCCGAGTTGAGGTCGAATATCTTCCCTCTACATTCTACTCACTTTATCCCTAAGTTCCTCAACAGTGTAAGCTAGCTTCTAGTTGGTTTCTTCTTGGAGATGAGACTTCCTTTTGAGTTCTAGCCAATCAACTACAGAGAGTGTACTAGATCGAGTGGTTGAGCTTGAAGGTCGTGTTGGAGCTAAACTTGGTTGCTTTACTCTTTCAGTCTTAAATCTTTCTTCCTTTATCACTCCTTCGATCCCAAAGGTTTGTCCCTCTATGGTTGATCTTCTTGGAGTTTTCTTGATGTCAAATTTCAACTTGATATGCCTCCCAAGGTTGAGATCGACTTTCCCATTTCTGACATTTATCACAGCTCCTACTGAGGCCAAGAAAGGTCTTCCTAAAATTAGAGGATCCTTAGATTCATCATCCATCTCAAGCACAACAAAGTCAGTATGTATTTCTACTTCATTGATCATTATAGGCAGATCTTCTAACAGGCCAAAATGTCTCCTTTCACTCCTATCAGCAAGAATCAAGGTTAGGTCGCATGGCTTATATTTGACAAATCCCAGCTTCCAGGATGACTGAAGCTCTTAAATCACATAGACAGTTGCTGAAAGCTAGTTGCCTAATAGAGCATGGTAAAGTGAAAGATCCTGGATCTTCCAACATTTCTTGAACAATCTTCTTCTGGATGATTCACTACACTCGTGACTTAATGCCATTGTTCCTTGAATTTCTTTGATCCTCTCTATAATCATGTCCTTCACACGTTTGAGTAAGTCCGATATTAGCGCAAGACAGTCTACTAGAGGCATTGTGATTTCAAGGTCCTTCAATGGTTTTTCCAAGAGAGCTTCATACTTCTTTATCAGTTGCTTCTTGAATCTCCCTGAAAATGGTAGTGGAGGCTTGTAGGGTGGAGGAATAAAGACTTTATCCTTGTTTTAGCAACGACATGCTTTTTAACAGAAAGAGGTACTGCTTGAGCTCGGGATCGACTACTACGATCGAGTATGGACTCCTCTATTGCTATTTCAGTTGGATCTTCACTCTGAACGAAATCCTCTCCTTCCCGAACTTCACTATCCCCAGTGATAGAGGTAGGGGCATGTCGAGTTGGCAGCTCTTGATCATGGCAGATAGTGATGGCGTGAGCAGTGGCATACTCCTTAGGGTTTTGGATTGCTTTCCTTGGAAGCTCGCCTGGGTTGTTGGTAATAGATGGTGAAGCGGGGATGCCTTCCAGATATCCTATTCTAATGCCCAAGGATTTGTACTTGCTGTTAAGTTTGATGAAGTGTCATTCAACTTTATTGTGTAATTCAGCCAACTTCTTTGCGATTTTGATTGCTCATGTGGCTTGGCCTTGAATTATCTTCTGCAGAATGGTCTTCCTGTCAGAATCCTGAAGTGTAGGGGCTTGATGTTGATGTGATTGGAAACCAGGTGTTGGTTGTTGTTCATAATTGATATGGTTCAAATTACCCTAGAACTACTCTCTCAAATAAGAGATCAATTTGCAGTATTTAAGAATCGAATTCACAAAGTTTGTTTGTTCAAACAATGAGTTGAATGTCAAGATTAAGCTAGTAGGTAATGATTGAAATAGTAAGAGAACAAAGTAAGAAAACAGCAAGTTGATTGTGTTGTAAACGATTAGGAAAAGAGCTAGGAACATGGTATTCTCAGGAAATTATTGGTTAGTAGATCTAATGAAAGTTAGGTTGTTATCGAACAATTCTTAAACTCAAACTTTAATTATGGAATAACCGGTGGCGTTCCACGAAACTCCCTATATCTATAGCTAAGAATAACCGGAGAAGCCAAGAGATTATTAACCTAAATATGCATTCTTAACGAGTTCGATTGTTCACCTTAGTAGATAGGCCGATTCTTATTACACACCTATAAACTAGGCACATTAAATAATCGATCCAACTACAGATACCTACGGTGGGCATATCTATTGTCTGGATTCAAGATCTAGTTAATTACTCTAGATCTAGCATTAAACATTATTAAAGATGAAGAATTTTACAGATAACCGAGCAAAGGGGGTAATCTACTAAACCATATGAATCCCTAATGAGAAACCCTATTCCTAAAAAGCAGATTACTCATACATATTGATTGAAGTAAACAATATAATTGAGTATGAAAACATAAACACAGCAAATAAATTAAGGGAAAGAAGGGATCTCTTCACTGAATTAAGAACTGAATCAATCTCTGAAAACACTCGATGAATAGCTTATGTCTCTCTGTAACAGGGTTTGCAAAAAGCGTGATAAAAACTTGATGATAACTTTTTTGATGAAAACTAGGGTCTAAAACAATGTATATAAACCCTATAAAACATTTACGGACTAATAATGTAAATAAGGAAGTCTTCTGGGCCAAATTTCCTATTCTGTAAACTTGAAAGCGTCTAGGACTTTGCTGGGCCGAAACTGGTGTCGATCGACACACTCTTGATTCCTGAGTCCAAAAACGTCCTTAGCTTCCTTTTCCTAAGCTTTTGCTCCAAAATGTCTCCTTATCTCCATTGTTGTCCCAATGCATAAGATACCTGAAAGACACTAAAAAGATTAGAGATATAACATAAAGACTCAAAATCCTAACCCTAAGACATAGATAAAATCAGTGAAAATAGGGATATATCAATAACCTCCCTGGAACTGTTGCTTTGGAACAAACCCCTGAACTTGGTTGTAAGGAACAAACGTTTTGGGTTGTTGTTGTTGGTGTTGCTTAGGTAGACTTAGTCTTGTGGGTTAGCTACATTGGTGCTTCTATATGACAGATTCGGGTTGGATGTGTAATTGTTGTACCCTTTGTTGTAGCCACCTTGGTTCGGAAGATAGCTGCTTTCAGCACACTGATCATTCTCCCTTTCTTGCACTTGGAATAGTTCATCTTCAGGGGCGAAGTGAACATGCTTCTGTTGCACTTGAAGGAGTTTGTCTATTTTTTCATTGAGAGTTTTAATCTTTTTGCGGTGCTTGTCATCAGAGTCAAAGCTGGTGTGGATGCTTCTGTCATAATCATCATTGTAATTACCATCCGACTAAGCCAATTTTTCAACTAGCTCCTATCCTTCTTAAGCATCCTTGTTGAGAAAGCTCCCATTTGAAGCGGTATCAAGCAGCATCCTTATCTTAAGCTGGACGCCTCTTTAGAGTGTGCTGAGAAGACAAGCCTGCTTAAATCCGTGATGAGGGCATTTGGTTTGATAACCCTTCAAGCGCTCCCAAGCGTCACAGAAGGCTTCAGTTTGCTTCTGAGTGAATTCGGATATCTCATTCCGGAGTCTTGTAGTTCTGGAGTTGGAGAAGAATTTTGCCAAGAAGGCTTCCTTGCAGTCATCCCAAGTTGTGATTGAATTCTAGGGTAACGTTTTTCCCATAGATTGGCTTTATCTCCAAGTGAGAAGATGATACAAGACTCGGTGGTGAGCTTTGTATCTGATAGAGATGGTGGCTTCACAAGCTGGCGGTCGCTTCTCTCTTGTGAAGGAAAGATGGTCGATGATGGAGATTTAACACGATGGCGATCACTTCTCTCGTGTGGGATCTAATGGAGGGGAAGTGCTGGCGGATTGAAGTACACCACAAAGATGTGATAAGTCTCTAATACAGTACACGAAATTAGTCTTGGTGAATCACACACACAAGACAAAGAACGAGCTTAATCTCTTAAGAACACTTAAAGAGAAGAAGTGAGAAAATGCGGTTCTTTATTGATAATCAAAGGTAAAAATTAAACAACTGATGTAGGGTGACTTTATAAGAGTCCTTCAGCTAGCCCTAGGGCTGAAATTAAATGTAAAAACGCAACAAGGAAGCAAATAAAATCAAAACACAAAAACCATTGTTTTTAGAAAGAAAATAAGCTAAAATAAGGAAACTAATTAAGTTCTCTTGCGGAGCACGATTGAGGGCGACTCTAGCCGTTGTCTGGGCTGTGTGGACCTACAAAGATAATATGAACTGAATAAACCTTACCTAGATGTTTTTTAGGCCCAATAGATGTCGCCTGAGTTACTTCTTGTAGTACTTCTAGAGGTACTTTTGGAATCAAGTCTTGTGCTCGTTTGTTGGCTGGTTCCTCGAAGTAGGGGTCTTTCTGGAGTTCCTCTTGAGTAGTTTGATCAATGTCTTCGAGCTTTTCCATGTCCTTGATGTCTTGTTCTTGATCTTGACTCTCTCGATCACTTTCAGAGATGACACTTGAACATCCATCTATTGAAGCTCCAAAGTCTTCTCTTGGTTTCTAGAGGTCCTCGAACCTGTCAAACGATATTTCATACCTGGGGGAGTAGTTCGTTCAAGACTCATTTGGGTGAATGCTTCAGCAAGCTTTTTTCGTCTATAAGATCATATCCTGTATGGGGTGCTACGGACTAGTTTACTCCTAGCTCTTGGTAGCTCAAAATATCTTGCACAACTAAGTTGAACCTTTTCTTCAGTTGTTTAGCCTTTGAACTTGTCATGATACCATCCGGGACTTCTGGTACAGGTTGTAGTAAAAGATGTGGTACAGCTTGTAGTTCAGCGGTTTGTGAAGTAAGGTTGATGTCCGCATAATTCCCTCCCTCTTCAAAAGGTTTTGTCCTCAAAACTGAATCTCATGGATCATAAGCAGACAATTCAGCAACATTAAAAGTGTGAGAAATTCTTACCTCACTTGGCAGCTCTAAACGATAGGCATTATCGGTTATCTTTTCGAGGATCTTGAAGGGACCATCGCCTCGTGGTGCTAGCTTGGATGCTCTTTGTGTAGGAAACCTCTCAGGTCGCATATGTAGCCAAACCCAATCTCCTAGTTCAAATAACATTTCCTTCCTTCCCCGATCAGCTTTACGTTTGTTTTCGGCGGCCTTCTTTTCTAAGTTCGCTTTTGGCTTCTCATGTATTTTCTTGATGATTTCACCACGTCTCAAACCATCTTGGCAAACCTGTTCTTTCTCAGGCAAAGGTACTAAATCCAATGGAGACAAGGGGTTAATTCCGTAGACTATCTCAAAAGGAGACAGTTTTGTACCGGAGTGAACAGCACGATTATAAGCAAACTCGATAAAAGGAATGCAATCAAGCCATGTGCTCATATTTTTACCAAGAGTAACTCTAAGTAAAGTTGAGAGAGTTCGGTTTACCACTTCGGTTTGTCCATCCGTTTGAGGATGACAAGTTGTTGAGAATAGAAGCTTGGTACCTAACTTTCTCCAAAGAGTCCTCCAAAAGTGACTCAAGAACTTGGTGTCATGATCAGAAACGATGGTCCTTGGAATTCCATGGAGGCGTACCACTTCCTTGAAGAACAACTCCGCGGTTTGAGTCGCGTCATTGGTCTTGTCACACGGGATGAAGTGTGCCATCTTAGAAAACCGGTCCACAACAACAAAGATTGAATCCTTGTGTTTAATCTTTGGCAATCCTAAAACAAAGTCCATAGAAACATCTACCCAAGGGGCGTTAGGAATAGGTAATGGTAAATAGAGACCATGAGGATGTGACCTGGATTTCGCTTTGTTGCAAACAATGCAACGGGCACAAAACCTCTCAACATCTTTCTTGAGGTGGGGCCAAAAGAAATGCTCAATTACCATGGCCAAAGTCTTTTCTACACCAAAGTGTCCCATCAAACCTCCACCATGCGATTTACTAAGTATCAACTCTCGCACTGAACCGTAAGGGATGCACAACCGCTTGTCTTTGAATAGAAACCCATCTTGCAAGTAGAATGCCTTGTAAAGTCCTTTACCATGCTCTCGGTAGCATTCTCCTAACTCAGGATTGTCTTTGTACAACTCTTGATATGCTCAAAACCCATCACTTTAGCCTCCATAGTAGCTATAAGGGCATGTCTCCTAGACAAAGCGTCAGCTACCACGTTCTCCTTTCCTTTCTTGTACTTAATCACATATGGGAAGATCTCTACAAACTCCAACCACTTGGCATGTCTCCTCTTAAGCGAAGTATGACCCTTAAGATGCTTGAGAGTCTCGTGATCGGTATGAATGATGAATTCCTTGGACAACAAGTAATGTTGCCAAGTCTCAAGAGCTCGAACCAAAGCATAGAGCTCCTTGTCGTATGTTGGGTAATTCAATGCTGCTCGACTTAGTTTCTCACTAAATAAAGCCACGGGCCTCTTTCTCTGATGTAGTACAACTCCAATTCCCAATCCAGAAGCATCACACTCTACTTCGAACATTACTTCAAAATCTGGTAAGGCTAAGACCGGTGCTTGCGTGAGCCTCTCCTTCAACGTGTTGAAAGACTTATCTTGAGCTTCTCCCCATGAGAAAGGCACGTTCTTTTTTATCACAGCAGTCATTGGCGCAGCCACTGTACTAAAGTCTCTGACGAACCTTCTATAGAAACTCGCTAGTCCATGGAAACTACGGACGTGTGTAATAGATGTTGGAGTAGGCCATTCACGGATTGCCTTGATCTTCTCCTCATCTACTTGTAGTCCCTGCTTACTCACTACAAAACCTAAGAACACACACTTGTCAGAACAAAATGTGCACTTCTTCAGGTTAGCATAAAGGCTTTCATTCCGAAGCGTTTTGAGAATTAACTCTAAGTGTTGAATGAGATCAGAATAGCTCTTACTGTAAATAAGTATGTCGTCAAAGAAAACAACAACAAATTTACCAATAAAAGACCTTAGAACCTGGTTCATTAAGCGCATGAAGGTGCTTGGCGCGTTGGTTAGCCCGAACGGCATGACAAGCCACTCGTGGAGACCTTGCTTTGTCTTGAAGGCTGTCTTCCACTCGTCTCCTTCTCTCATTCGGACCTGGTGATAGCCACTCCTCAAGTCAATTTTGGAAAATATGATGGCACCCCTAAGCTCATCTAACATGTCGTCTAGTCTCGGAATGGGGTGTTGGTACTTGATGGTGATATTGTTGATTGCACGGCAGTCTACACACATTCTCCACGTGACATCCTTCTTTGGGACCAATAGGACATGTACTGCACACGGGCTGAGGCTCTCTCTGATGTACCCTTTGTCCATTAGGTCACGCACTTGCTTCTCAAGCTCCTTAGACTCCTCCGAATTCATCCTATAGGCGGGCTTGTTAGGTAAACCACAGCCTGGTACAAGATCAATCTGATATTCTATGCCACAAATACGTGGTAGTCCGGGTGGAATCTCCTCCGGGAATAAGTCTTTGTACCGATCTAGTACACCTAGTACTTCAGTGGGTAGCTCAGGATCACCTATCCTTGTACTAAGACATTCTTTGAAAACCATTAGTAGCACGGTGCCCTTGGCACTCATAGTTTTACAAACATCTTTAGAGCTTAAATAAAGATTAGAACTTCTTACCTCGTCCTCCTTGGTCATGTGAATTTGTAAGTCATAAACTTCTGAGGGACTAAGAGGGGCGAGGTTGTACTTACGGTCATTAAAGGTAAAAGAGTAATGGTTGGTGCGCCCATTGTGATATGTAATTCAATCAAACTGCCATGGTCGTCCAAGGAGAAGATGTCCAGCTCTCATTGGCACTACGTCACAAACGACTTGATCGTGGTACTTTCCCACGCTGAATGATACAATCACTTGTTAATCGATTTTAAGTTCAGTATTGTCATTGAGCCACCTAAGCTTGTATGGTCTCGAGTGCTTTGTTTTCTGAAGACCTAGCCTGTCTACCATGTACTTGCTAGCAACATTAGTACATGAACCTCCATCAATAATCAAGTTACATACCTTGTTCTTTATGGTGCATCTAGTGTGGAAGATGTTTTCTCGTTGCACTTTTTCTTCGGGGTTAACAAACACACTCAATGTCCTGCGAATCACAAGGAGTTCTCCTACATCCGGATACTCAACGTCCTCATGCTCATTAGAATCCTCTTGCTCATCTTGTGACTCATAGTCACCACTAGGAGTGAGGATCATCACCCTTTGGTTCGGACATTCTCTCACCATGTGTCCCCTACCTTGACATTTGAAACAAGTAATGTCACGAGAAGGAGATGGATTAGTACTAGAGAACTTACCTGGTTCGGGCCTAGAGGTTTTAGGTGCCTCATTAGACTTGTTCTTGTACCTAGGATCACTCTCTACGGCCTTGCCTTTGTCCATGGCTCGGTTGTTGCTTGCATTCCAAGGTGTGTTGTTTCTGGATCGGTTGCTTAAGGATGCCTTACGCCTGATTTGCTGCTCGACTTGTACCGCTAGGTGTAGCAACTCATGGAGTCCATTATATTGGGCTCTCTCCACCTTTCGCTGAATCCTCTCTTGTAATCCGTCTATGAATTGAGCCATGAGAGCTTCGTTGGATTCCTCTAGGTCCAAGGCGTTCATGAGCTTCTCAAACTCTTCAAAGTACTCATCTACGGTCCTTGTTCCCTGAGACAATTTTCTAAAACGTTTTTGTAAGTCTCTATGATAATGGTCAGGGACATACCTCAACCTTAAGAGGTACTTCATGTCTCCCCAAGTGCTTATGGGACCAAATCTTTATCTCCTCCTATCAGCTACTGTCCTATCCCACCAAGATAAAGCATTTTTGGTGAGCTGAGCGACTGCTAAGGACACCTTCCGAGATTCTCCCCAAGTGCTTATGTACTTCATCTATCGCTCCCAATCCATGTACACCTCTGGATTAGATTTTCCTGCAAAAAGTAGGAGGTGTTAGTTTGATATCTCGGTTCTGTTCACGCGGTTCTACTCCTCGTGCACGGTTTCTCGTCAATGGATCTTCTCTCCGTTTATGTTGGCGCCTCAAAGGGTCGGGTGGTTGATCATCATCATCATCCAAGTCAGGAAACTCCTCTACCTCTTCGCGGGCATTCCCACGAGCCTGGTCTTGCCCCATTTCAACCCTAGGATGGGGCTGCTCCAAACGACCTAGCCGTTGCCTTAATCCTCTTAACTCCTCCGTCAAAGTAGCCATCATTTGCATTACGGCGTTTTGGGGAATTTCTGCTGCTTCTCCCATAGTATATGCCTAAAACTGACATGGGATTAGACAAAAACAACAAAGAAATCAATGTACCACAGCACTAGAAAAGAAAGATAAAAAACAAGAAACCTAAGACTTGTTGAATCACTTCCTGACACACTTGCTAATGTAGTACAAAGTTAACAATAATTTTTTATTTTTTTTTTAATTAATATTACGAAACTCAAAAACAAATACTTAACACGAAATAAAATGAAACTGAAATACTTTTTTTTTTAATTTAAATAAAACAGAAACTAGACTAATGCAAAAACTGATTCAGAAAGTAGGGCAGACAAAACAAAATGATGAAACCTCGCAAAGGAAGCACAACTGCGCTCTTATACCAAGATGATACAAGACTCGGTGGTGAGCTTTGTATCTGATAGAGATGGTGGCTTCACAAGCTGGCGGTCGCTTCTCTCTTGTGAAGGAAAGATGGTCGATGATGGAGATCTAACACGATGACGATCGCTTCTCTCGTGTGGGATCTAATGGAGGGGAAGTGCTGGCGGATTGAAGTACACCACAGAGATGTGATAAGTCTCTGATACAGTACATGAACTTGGCCTTGGTGAATCACACACACAAGACAAAGAACAAGCTTATTCTCTTAAGAACACTTAAAGAGAAGAAGTGAGAAAATGCGGTTCTTTATTGATAATCAAAGGTAAAAATCGTACAACTGCTGTATGGGGACCTTATAAGAGTCCTTCAGCTAGCCCTAAGGCCGAAATTAAATGTAAAAACGCAACAAGGAAGCAAATAAAATCAAAACACAAAAACCATTGTTTTTAGAAAGAAAATAAGCTAAAATAAGGAAACTAATTAAGTTCTCTTGCGGAGCACGATTGAGGGCGACTCTAGCCGTTGTCTGGGCTGTGTGGACCTGCAAAGATAATATAAACTGAATAAACCTTACCTAGATGCGTTTTAGGCCTAATAGATGTCGCCTGAGTCATTTCTTGTAGTACTTCTTGAGGTACTTCTGGAATCAAGTCTTGTGCTTGTTTGTTGGCTTGTTCCTTGAAGTAGGGGTCTTTGTGGAGTTCCTCTTGAGTATTTTGATCAATGTCTTTGAGCTTTTCCATGTCCTTGATATCTTGTTCTTGATCTTGACTCTCTCGATCACTTTCAGAGATGACACTTGAATCGTCCGTCTCTTGAAGCTCCAAAGTTTTCTCTTGGTTTCTAGAGGTCCTTGAACCTGTCAAACGATATTTCATACCTGGGGGAGTAGTTCGTTCAAGACTCATTTGGGTGAATGCTTCAGCAAGCTCTTCTTCGGCTATTAGATCATATCTGGTATGGGGTGCTAAGGACCAGTTTACTCCTAGCTCTAGGGAGCTCAAAATATCTTGCACAGCTAAGTTGAACCTTTTCTTCAGTTGTTTAGCTTTTGAACGTGTCATGATACCCTCCGGGACTTCTGGTACAGGATGTAGTACAAGATGTGGTACAACTTGTAGTTCAGCAGTTTGTGAAATAAGGTTGATGTCCGCATCAGAAGGGAAACAAGCGAAGCTTGAAACCATCTTCACTGACTCCATTAATTTTAGTAAGGCTATAGAGCCTTCCAAACTCGTCTAGATGATCAAGCGAATCCTCCATTGGCAAGCCATGAAACTTGTTCCCTTGAACCATTGCAATGAGGCTGCTCTTGATCTCAAAGTTATTGTTTTGTACTAGAGGTGGAACAATGCCATGACGCTGGTTGTGATTGTGTGGAAAGTCACCAGCACCAATGTTGTTAGGTTGTATTTGCTCATCTACAAGGTCAGCCATTGTTTCTGTTGTTGTCTATTCTCTTAGTTGTCGAACAATACGGTCGATGTTATCGTTGAATAGGAGGTTATGATTCCCTTGTGACCGTGTATGCATGCAACAAGTAGCAACCCAACTATAACAGACGAATTAGAGATGAGTCTGTAAATCAGGTTGCTAAGTACCTGAAATACAAATACTGAAAAGACAATGTTAGTATCTCTTGTTACAAAAACGAACTTGATCTTAACAATTCTAATGATCTCAAATATAACAAACAAACACCCAATTGGCAACGTCGCCAAATTGATAATAGGTTTTTAGTCAATTAATCCTATAGCACTATCATGTCGTTGTAGTACTTAGGGTGTCAATCCAAATGGGTGTGATGCAAACAGATGAGATGTGATCAGAAGTCACTAAGTCAAGCCAAAAATAACAGGTTTTGGGGTTTTTAACACAAATCACTCGACCACAACTGGCTGATGCTAGAAGCAGGATGTGGTCGAGTAACAGACAGAAAATGAAACAACTATACTCGACTGCACAGACTGTTGCCAGACACTAGGTGTGGTCGAGTAAGTTGGTCTAGTGAATGCAAAAACTAAGAAACAAGCAATGAGAACGATTAAGGGATCAACGATGAAACAGGCAATGAGTGGTATCCTAGCCTATTCGGATGGTTAACAAGCACAATCAAGCTATCCCTAGACAACATGTTCAACAACAGATTAATTCACTCCCGTGATAGAAATCCTCAAGCAAAGCTAGCCTAGCTTAATTCCCATTAACGGAATCTCACTATGCAGGCAATAAGAACCGACTGATGAAGTTAATAAACGCTCTAAACGGCCAATCCCTTGGGATAGAGACGCATATCTCAAGAACTAGTGGATCAAGCATTCCATCGAACACCTTCTGGGTGCGATAGTGTTGTTGATCGAATTCCAGTTGATCAGACAGAAATAAGCAGTAAACACAACTAGTCTAGAAGGGATTCAATCAATTCTAAAACTTAACTATTCTATAGACTACAGATTCCACAACCATTCTATCCCATCCTTAAGAACTAAATGTCATTACTTAGACAACATGCTAAAAAACATAATCATAGGTAAATAAGTATATTGCATAAGTAAAGAGATAAAGAGTAGAGAAACAAGGTGATAGACGAAATCAAATGCAGAATCTGAATAAAAACCAAAAATCTCGTATTACAGGTTGTAGAAGCAAAGCGGCGCAGCCAAAGTAAACTAGGTAAAATAGAAATAAAAACTGAAGTAAAAACTCAATGTCGATTAGATGTCCGAGGACAAAACCCTCAAACACCTATTTTATACAAAACGAAATAAAATGATAGTAGATAGACCGGGAACCCTATCGTCTGGCCCATAGAGTGATAATGGGCCAAGATGGGCTTCATGATCAAATGAAGCTCCAGACCGCTTCCAAACACTTCTTCTTCCCCTCTTCTCTTCCTTGAGCACAGCTTGTCTGGTTGAGTGCGGATTTGAGTAGACTATGAAGATGTGATCAACTGCTTGGTCGAGTGATGGCGCTGGGTGTTGACTGATATACTCGACCAGGGGGTCGAGTAACATTGTAGAGTGAATGGTCGATTGGTGGTGAGTGATGATACTCGACCTGGGGGTCGAGTAATGTGGTAGAGTGAATGGCCGAGTGGTGGTCAGGTGGTGTGACGTAGTGTTACTCGACCACGTGGTCGAGTGGTGTCATCGAGTGGCCGGGGCTGCTGTTACTCGACCACGGGGTCTAGTAGATGGGAAGAATGGCTCCAATTTCACTCGACCAATGGGTCGAGTATGGTACTGGATGTACTCAACCTGGGGGTCGAGTATGTCTTCTGGTTCCGACATGGTTTTTCCTATTTGCTCGCCAACAACTCCAAATCACCTGAAAACAACTCAAAAATGCAATATGTATGCAAAGCTATCCTAATCATGCAAAGTATGCAAGAATGATGAGGAATTATTTAAAACAATGATGAATGATATGAAACTAGACTCAAAACGATGATGTATAAATATAGAAAACATGCAAATTATAAACATATCACTTGCCACACTAATTTGTAGAACCATTGATATCAAATCTCAATGTCGATCGACACGACCTCGATGTCGATGGACACTCTTCAGGAACAGACTATGATTCAGCGTTTGACGGAGAGAAATCGAGAGAGCTCGGCACCTAAGCGTCAGCATCAGATGATAGCGTATGTGAACAATGGACAAGGACTACGCCATATTATGTTGAGATTCCAATGGTTGTAATGGCCGAGCAGCTTATCCTTGAAGCTAGATGTTATAGATGTTTCACGCTGTGTAGACTGCTTCTATCAGAGTTACCTTATGTTGACTTTATGAACCTGGAGTATGTACTTTATGATTATATCTTGGAGATGATATAGAAAGGTATCAGTGTTAAGGACGCGAGCTTGCTTAACGCCGAAATCATTGCACTTCTGATGTAT
Source organism: Arabidopsis thaliana (assembly GCF_000001735.4). Classification (NCBI taxonomy): domain Eukaryota; kingdom Viridiplantae; phylum Streptophyta; class Magnoliopsida; order Brassicales; family Brassicaceae; genus Arabidopsis; species Arabidopsis thaliana. The sequence continues at coordinate 14,004,166 of NC_003074.8, read as the reverse complement.
GATGCTCCATTGAAGATGAAAGACAAGCTGGAAGTGCCTATCTCTACAATAATCAATGCAATGATGCCTAATCCAGGAAGTTGTATACTCGATAGCCCTATATCTACCGACAGTCCAATTGCTTTGAATGAGTGTGATATGGTTATGACTCTTGACATGGACAGGCTGAAGAAGCACCCACCATAGATGGTCATGCACCTCTCTGTATCAGAGCATTTCATAGACACTGCGTTGAGATAGATCTGGTTCATGGTACAAGCTCGCAACTATAGAAAGCAAGTCACGATCTAATTGCTGAGAATCGATCTGCAGTAATGGTGTTGATCGACACCACCACATGTGTCGATAGATACCCCATACAGGCCGAGCCAGATTTCGTTGTTAGAGCTGGTTTTCGGGTTGAGTTCCCTGCTGAAACTCCAAGCACTATAGTCACGTCACCCACAACACCATTACTCCTTGATCCACCTCTGAAACGGCAATGGTACTCATCTCCTCCTCCTAAACCTCCAGATATCATCAATAAGACTTTGAAATATCTAGAAACTGTTTTACGGTTCACCAAGCCACGAGTTTCTCGTCGAGGGCTTGTTTTTTCTTTTGATGATTGTGAAGGTAAAAGGAGTCGACAACCCATACCTTTGTTTTGCCCTTCTGACATTGCTCACTTCCTTGGTAGACCGCAAACACTGACTGCTTATACGCCACGTTGGATGATTCGAGGTTCTACTAGGAAGTATTTATTTCCTCCATCTGATCCACCTGATCCGCAAACTCCAAGAAAGTCAAGCTATTGACTCTAAATAAGCGCTTAGTGTGAGGCAACTCACTGTTATGGTTTTCTTCTTATTTTTTTTATTTTACGTTTTTTCTTTTATTTTTCTCGCTTACTCTAGATTTGAATGCTACTGGGGACCGTGACGTTTAAGTCTGGGGGAAGCAGTTACTAACTACGTTTTTCTTTTTCAGTCTTATTCTTATTTTATTTATTTTGAGTCGTTTTATTGAGTCAAAATTTTGTTAGGAATTATGATCTCTATTCTTTAGATTATTGTCTGGTTGATTAATGTTGTAGGTTCGATTCAATCCGACTATTGGAAAATCCAGATAGGAAACCAACAAACTTGAGGATATTGTGGTTTCCAACACAACCACTAAGGCTTGAGCTAATCTCACTACTCTTCCTTTTACCTCTTTAAACGGTTAGTATTCATAGATATTGACTCCTTGTTCATACATGATATTGAGACCAATGTGATAAAAAGAAAGTGTTCGTCTCCCTATAATAAAAAAATAAGAAAATGAGAGATTGATAGGATTTTCATATAGTGTATAGGGGTATAAATGTTTCCTATAACCTCATTATTATACATAGTGATGTTAACTTGGGCATGGAATACCCATTTATTAAATGGGTACATGCAAAAAAAAATTAACCCATTTAAACCCATTTAGAGAAAAATATTTAATGGGGTTTACCTACAAACAAATGGGTTCCCATTCAAGCCCATTTATGTTTATTTATATTAATTAATTTTATTAAAATGTAAATAACTTAATTTTAAATAAAATAAAGAGCAAAATATTATATATATTGAAAACAAAACGTAAAATCATGTTTTTTCACCAAAATAACCTTTTCAGCCAAAATTGAAAATAACGTTTTCCCACCAAAATCGTAAACGGATGTTTTTTCGCCAAAATCGTAAAATCACGTTTTTCCCGTCCAAACCGTAAAATCACATTTTCCCGCCAAAACCGTAAAATCACGTTTTCAGCCAAAATTGAAAATCACGTTTTCCCACCAAAATAGTAAACCGACGTTCTCCCGCCAAAATCGTAAAATCACGTTTTTCTCGCCAAATCCGTAAAATCACGTACTCCCGCCAAAACCGTAAAATCACGTTCTCCCACAAAAATCACAAAAATCACAAAGTGTTTTCCGCCAAACCGTAAAATCACGTATTCCCACAAACACTGTAAACGATATTTTCCTATAAAAATCATAAAATCACTTTTTTCCGCCAAAATCACAAAAAAGTATTTTCCGCCAAAATTGAAAATCATGTTTCCCGCCAAAACTGTAAAGTGACATTTTCTGCTAAAATTGCAAAATCATGTTTTCATCCAAAATCGTGAAATTGCATTTTATTACCAAGAAAACATTTTCCCATAAAATGACATTTTCCCGCCAAAATCACAAAGAAGTGTTTTCCGTCAAAATTGAAAATCATGTTTTTCGCCGAAATTGAAAATCATGTTTTCCGCCAAAAGTGTTTTCTCTCCAAAATCCGAAACCCGTATTTTCTGGCCAAAATTGTGTTTTTGCAAAAAAAAAATATATTCACTCATAATGGGGTATTCATCATCGTTTTGAGTCCAGTTTCGTATCATTCATCACTGTTTTATATCATTTCTCATCATTCTTGCAGACTTTGCATGATTAGGATAGCTTTGCATACATATTGCATTTCTGAGTTGTTTTCAAGTGATTTGGAGCTGTTTGCGAGCAAATTGGAAGAAACGAGCCAGAACCAGAAGACAAACTCGACCACCAGGTCGTGTGCATCCAGCACCATACTCGACCCCCTAGTCGAGTGACTTTGGAGCCATTCTTCCCATCTACTCGACCCCCAGGTCGAGTAACCTCAGCTCAGGCCACTCGATGACGCCACTCGACCCCCAGGTCGAATATCACTTCGACTTACCACCTGACCACACTCGGCCGTTCACTCTACCACGTTACTCGACCCCCTCGTCGAGTATCATCACTCACCACCAACACCATCACTCGACCGGGCCCTCGATCACATCATCATAGTCTACTCAAATTCGCACTCAACCAGACAAGCTGAGCACAAGGAAGAGAAGAGGAGAAGACAAAGTGTTTGGAAACGGCCTGGACCTCCATCGGATCATGAAGCCCACCTCGGCCCATTATCATTCTATGGGCCGGGCGATTAGTTATTGGCATGTCTACTATCATTTTACTTCGTTTTGTATAAATAGATGTCTTAGGGTTCTGTCCTGAGACATCTAGTCGACATTGAGTTTTTGCTTCAGTTTTATTTTTGGTTTTACTCTAGCTACGCCGCTTTTGCTTCTGTAACCTATAATTCGAGATTTTTCCAAGTTATTCAGATTCTGCATTCGATTTCATCTATCATCTTGTTTCTCTACTCTTTATCTCTTTACTTATGCAATATTATCATTTACCTGCGTTTATGTCTTTGAGCATGTTGTCTGAGTAGTGACTTAGAATTCTTAAGGATGGGATAGAGTAGTTATGGAATCCGTAGTCTCTAGAATGGTTAAGTTTTAGAATTGATTGAATCCCTTTAGGACTAGTTGTGTTTACTGCTTATTTCTTTCTGATCAACTGGAATTCGATCCCAAGCATTCCCGCACCCAGAAGGTGTTCGATGGAATGCTTGATCTACTAGTTCCTGAGATATTCGTCTCTATCCCAAGGGATTGGCCGTTTAGAGCGTTTATTGACTTTATCAGTCTGTTCTTATTGCCTGCATAGTTAGATTCCGTTAATGGGAATTAGTCTGGGCTTGAGGATTTCTATCACGGGAGTGAATTGATCTGTTGTTGAACCTTTGTCTAGGGATAGCTTGATTGCGCTTGTTAACCATTCGAATAGGCTAGGATACCACTCTATTCGATTACCCCATCCTTAGGAATTTCTCATCCATCTGATTTCTCTGTTTTAACGTTATCACTTAATCAATTTAGTAATTCTGTTATTGTTTCTGTTTTCTGCATGTTCGCTTAGGATTGTTAGAAACCCCAAAACTGTTATTGCTTGGCTTGACTTAGTGACTTCTGATCACATCTCATCTGCTTGCATGACACCCATTTGGATTGACACCTAAAATACTACAACGACATGATTGGTGTTTTAGGATAATTGACTAAAAACAAATTATCAATTTGGCGCCATTGCCAATTGGGTGCTTGTTTGCTATATTTGAGATTTTAGAATTGTTAAGATCAAGTTCGTTTTTGTTATAAAAGATACTAACATTGTGTCTTTTCAGACTTTGTATTTCAGGTACTTAGCAACCAACTTTATTCGTCTCTTATAGCCAGGTTCTACATGTTGCATGCATACACGGTCAAAAGGGAATCAGAACTTCCTATTCAACGATAACATCGACCGTATTGCTCGCCAACTGAGAGAACAGACAGCAACAGACACAATGAATGACATAGTAGATGAGCAAGAGCAACCTAACAACATTGGTGCCAGTGACTTCCCTCACAACCACAACCATCGTCATGGCATTGTTCCACCTCTAGTACAGAACCACAACTTTGAGGTAAAAAGCAGTCTCATTGCAATGGTGCAGGGAAACAAGTTTCATGGCTTGCCAATGGAGGATCCGCTAGATCATCTAGACGAGTTTGAAAGGCTCTGTAGCCTTACTAAAATCAATGGAGTTAGTGAAGATGGTTTTAAGCTTCGCTTGTTTCCATTCTCACTTGGAGAAAAAGCCCATCTGTGGGAAAAGATGCTACCCCAGGTATCAATCACGACCTGGGATGACTGTAAAAAGGCCTTCTTGGCAAAAGATGAACCATTCCAAGTACAAGAGAGGGTGAAAGATCAGTGTGCTGATAGCTATGTTCAGAATCAATGTGGCTACAACAAGGGGTACAACAATTACAGACCCAACCCACCTCTGTCATACAGAAGCACCAATATTGCCAACCCTAAGGACCAAGTCTACCCTCAACAGCAGCATAACCAACCCAAACCATTTGTTCCTTACAACCAAAGCCAAGGGTTCGTTTTAAAGCAGCAGTTTCAAGGAGGATATCAACAACAACAGCCACCACCTGGTTTCACACCAAATCAACAACAAGCACATGCGTCTCAGAATTCATATATAATGACTATGCTCCAGCAGCTCATTCAAGGACAAGCCACAGGAGGAATGGAAATCGCTAAGAAGCTGGCTGAATTAAACAACAAAGTTGACCGATAAGGCATCAAACTTAACAGCAAGTTCGAATCATTGAGCACTAGGATGAGATATGTGGAAAGCATCCTCACTACACCATCTGTTAACAACAACCCAGGCCAGCTTCCAGGGAAAGCAATCCAGAACCCTAAGGAGTATGCCACTGCTCACGCCATCAGTATCTGCCATGATCGAGAGTTGCCAACTCGACATGCCTCTACCTCTATCACTAGGGACAGTGAAGTTTAAGAAGGAGAGGATTTTGTTCAGAATGAAATTTCAGCTGAAATAGAAATAGAGGAGCCCATACTCGATCGCAGTACTCGATCCCAAGCTCAAGCAGTATTTTCTTTTGTTAAAAAGCCTGCCGCTGCTAAAACCAAGGATAAAGTCTTTGTTCCTCCACCCTACAAGCCTCCACTACCATTTCCAGGGAGATTCAAGAAGCAACTGATAAACAAATATGAAGCTCTCTTGGAAAAACAATTGAAAGACCTTGAAATCACAATGCCTCTAGTAGACTGTCTTGCGCTAATACCGCACTCACACAAACGTATAAAAGACATGATTACAGAGAGGATCAAAGAAGTTCAAGGAACGGTGGCGTTAACTCACGAGTGTAGTGCAATCATCAAGAAGAACATTGTTCAAGAAAAGTTGGAAGATCCGGGATCTTTTACTCTACCATGCTCTATTAGGCAACTGGCTTTTAGCAACTCTCTATGTGATCTAGGAGCTTCAGTCAGCCTAATGCCACTTTCTGTGGCAAGGAAGCTGGGATTTGTCAAATATAAATCGTGCGACTTATCTTTGATCCTTGCTGATAGGACCATAAGAAAACCCTATGGGCTACCAGAAGATATGCCTATCAAGATTAATGGAGTAGACGTGCCTACAGACTTTGTGGTGCTTGAGATGGATGAAGAACCTAAGGATCCTCTGATCCTAGGAAGACCTTTCTTGGCCTCAGTTGGAGCGGTGATAGACGTCAAAGATGGAAAGATTGATCTCAATCTTGGGAAGGATATAAGGTTACTGTTTGACATCAACAAAGCTCCAAGAAGATCAACCATAGAGGGACGAACCTTTGGGTCCAAGGAGTGGTTACAGAAGATGGATTTGAGACTAAAAGAGTAAAGGAACCAAGTTTAGCTCCAACACGACCTTCAAGCTCAACCACTCAATCTAGTACGCTCTGTGTAGTTGATTGGCTAGAACTTAAAGGGAAGTCTGATCTCCACGAAGAAACCATCCAGAAGCTAGCTTGCAGTGTTGAGAAATTTAGGGATAAAGTGAGTCGGATGCAAAGGGAAGCTATTCAACCTCAACTCGGCATTGAAGCTATATCAAAGAAGAAATTTGTTTTAGAATGGTCTGAAGACGAAGACTATTCACAAGAAATAAAAGAAGCTTATAAGGAAAGGGCCATTGAGTACTCAATTACAGACCTGTCAAGAGAGCATGCTAAGTCCGATGTTGTATCTGCTAAGGAAGAAGAGAAGATTTCAATTCTTCTCTATCACCCTCCATAAGCCTAATGAGTGTGAGGAGTCAAGCTAGAGACTTAAAACAAGCTCACTTGGCAGGAAGTCCCATGTCTATCTTCGTAAATATCATTATTTTTCCTTGTTGTTTTTAATGCATTCTAGTAGTGTTTTCAGGAGATAAGTATGAAGAGCTGAATGAAGTAGATTCTGGGTCTGAGGGAACAACTACTCACGACCATTGAGCAATCAAAGACACTCGACCTTGTTTTGGCTTCTCCACGCCAGGAGATCACTCGACCGCGGTGGTGGCCGCAGTAGAAGAGTGAGATCGAGTATACACAAAGCGGTGCTGACCGCAGTAGAAGAAGAGAGCAGTATACTCGACCACACCCTACGGGGAGCGAATGAAGCTGCGATCGAATATAGTTGATGCCAGTCACAACTTCTCTATATCCAAAATTCACTCGACCGCAGTGCTGGCAGCCACGAAGGAGAAGAGGTTGAGTACCCACATGCTGGAGCTGACACAGAACATGGCGGCTCGTCTATGTCCTGGGAGCAATCACAGGCAGCCATTGACGACCAACTCCGCTCCTTCTTCCACTGAGGTAAGCAACTCACTCCACCATTGTAATATACCATCTCCTGTTTTTATTTTGTTTCTGTGATGTGTTTTGTCCTGAGTACTCTCTTCCAAATTTGGTCACACAGTGGACTGTGTGATTTAAGTTTGGGGGAGGGCTCAGGAAGTGTGTGTTGCATTGTATATAATTTTGAGTCTGCATTCATCTAAGGCATTGAAAAAACAAAAAAAATTGAAAATTTTCAAAAAATGATTTCACAAAAATAGTGTTCATGTAGTTGCATTGCATTTAGGATCGAGTCTAGAGTGTTTCGTTTAGGATTGTTGTATATGCATAGGGGATAATGATGAGATAGCCTTGTAAGCATTTTGGTTCACCAGATAAGCTTAGTGCCCTCGTTGTTAGTTGTCTGATGCGTAGTCAATGAAATTGAAGTAAAACTGCACCATGCCTAGATTGCTCTACTCGACCACACTGTTAGGATATGATACCATTCCCTATCAATTTGAACTTGAATCTGATTTAGAATTATCATGTCTTGGCATCGAATTTGAACTCATGGATACCCTAAAATACTTGGATTTTCTTACTCATTTTAACCACTCTTGTTAATCCAAGTAGGTGACTCTCCTTATTAGAGCAGTTAACCCGAACCCAAACCTAAACTTTCTTTCAAGCCCTATGTCACTTGTGAGTGTTTGTGAGGTCTTATTTCGATTGAGCTTGGTAGAAAGTGTTAGGTTCGTAACGACAAAGATAGTGTTTCATGTAGTTCTAGTTCGCATTTTTCGGACTGGATAGGACTAGGTGGGCGCTTATATCATGGGTTGGTATGTGTTTAAAAGAAAAGGGTGAATTCATTGTTGATAAGGAAAGGGAAAAAATTCTAGGGGAAGTAAGCTAAAGAAGTTAGAAAAAAAAATCTAGTAAAGGTTTTGGGAATGTTAAAGAAAAGAATGAGGTTCTTGTTAGCTAAAGAAGAAGGGTTAAAAGCCTTTGGTTTTAAAGATTAAAAACAGGAACCTTAGTTGTTAAAGAAATCCAGATCCGCTAGATGTATCAGAGTGTTGGGAAAGCTTCTCCTAGAGTTAAGAGAAAAGAAAAGAATGATATGAAAAAGAGTTTGGAAGATTCACGAGTGCAAAGGGTAGAGTTAAGTTCTTGTATTGGGATTGGAGTTGGGATTACCATTAGAGCTTCATTGTTATACTCTGGGTAGATGGGATCTTATCAATGTATGCATAACTTGGGACTTACCTTTAGTATTCTACTAAAGCTCAATCATTCTTGAGAGATCCCTGTTACCTAAGCTTATTCTGTAAGGACCATCTTTGTCTCTTGACCTTCACCTTAGCCAAATGAGTTCATTGATGATGCATTGCTTGATTCACGTTCCAGAACTAATGAATGTTAAAGGGATTGGTAGATTTGAAAGCATGTGTAGGTCGAGTATAAGAGACGGATTGATTGATAACAAGGCATGGCTAACGTTTTTGAGTAAAATTCAATCATATCGCATCTTAGAACTACCAACTTGGACATTGATTTTATTTGCTCTATCAGATGCTTTGGTTCTGAGTCCCCACCTTCAAACCTCTCCTTCAACTATGTCTTCTTATTTGCTTGACGGCAAGCAAAGACTAAGTTTAGGGGAGTTGATATGTCTGTAATTTGCATGTTTTCAGTGTCCATTCATCATCGTTTTGAGTCCAGTTTCGTATCATTCATCACTGTTTTATATCATTTCTCATCATTCTTGCATACTTTGCATGATTAGGATAGCTTTGCATACATATTGCATTTCTGAGTTGTTTTCAAGTGATTTGGAGCTGTTTGCGAGCAAATTGAAAGAAACGAGCCAGAACCAGAAGACATACTTGACCACTAGGTCGTGTGCATCCAGCATCATACTCGACCCCCTGGTCGAGTGACTTTGGAGCCATTCTTCCCATCTACTGGACCCCCAGGTCGAGTAACCTCAGCTCAGGCCACTCGATGACGCCACTCGACCCGCTGGTCGAATATCACTTCGCCACACCACCTGACCACACTCGGCCGCTCACTCTACCACGTTACTCGACCCCCTGGTCGAGTATCATCACTCACCACCAACACCATCACTCGACCGGGCACTCGATCACATCTTCATAGTCTACTCAAATCTGCACTTAACCAGATTAGTTGAGCACAAGGAAGAGAAGAGGAGAAGACGAAGTGTTTGGAAGCGGCCTGGACCTCCATCGGATCACGAAGCCCATCTCGGCCCATTATCATTCTATGGGCCTGGCGATTAGGTTATTGGCCCGTCTACTATCATTTTATTTCGTTTTGTATAAATAAATGTCTTAGGGTTCTGTCCTGAGACATCTAGTCGACATTGAGTTTTTGCTTCAGTTTTATTTTCTATTTTACTCTAGCTGCGCCGCTTCTGCAACCTGTAATTCAAGATTTTTCCAAGTTATTCAGATTCCGCATTTGATTTCATCTATCATCTTGTTTCTCTACTCTTTATCTCTTTACTTATTCAATATTATCATTTACGTGCGTTTATGTCTTTAAGCATGTTGTCTGAGTAGTGACTTAGAATTCTTAAGGATGGGATAGAGTAGTTGTAGAATCCGTAGTCTGTACAATGGTTAAGTTTTAGAATTGATTGAATCCCTTCAGGACAAGTTGTGTTTACTGCTTATTTCTATCTGATCAACTGGAATTCGATCCCAAGCATTCCCGCACCCATAAGGTGTTCGATGGAATGCTTGATCCACTAGTTCATGAGATATTCGTCTCTATCCCAAGGGATTGGCCGTTTAGAGCGTTTATTGACTTTATCAGTCTGTTCTTATTGCCTGCATAGTTAGATTCCGTTAATGGGAATTAGTCTGGGCTAGCTTTGCTTGAGGATTTCTATCACGGGAGTGAATTGATCTGTTGTTGAACCTGTTGTCTAGAGATAGCTTGATTGCGCTTGTTAACCATTCGAATAGGCTAGGATACCACTCTATTCGATTACCCCATCCTTAGGAATTTCTCGTCCATCTGATTTCTCTGTTTTAACGTTATCACTTAATCGTTCTCATTGTCTGTTTCTTAGTTTTTGCACTTACTCGACCAACTTACTCGACCACACCCAGTGTCTGGCAACAGACTGTGCAGTCGAGTACAGTTGTCTCGTTTCCTGTCTGTTACTCGACCAGCATACTCGACCACATCTAGTGTCTGGCAACAGAATGTGCAGTCGAGTATAGCTGTTTCATATCCTGTTTGTTACTCGACCTGTTACACGACCACATCCCACTTCTCGCATTAGCCTGTTGTGGTCGAGTGAATTTAGTAATTCTGTTATTGTTTCTGTTTTCTGCATGTTCGCTTAGGATTGTTAGAAACCCCAAAACTGTTATTGCTTGGCTTGACTTAGTGACTTCTGATCACATCTCATCAGTTTGCATCACACCCATTTGGATTGACACCTAAAATATTACAACTACATGATTGGTGTTTTAGGATAATTGACTATAAACAAATTATCAGGTATAAATTTAAATAGAGTTAAATATGTTTAGAATAAATGGGGTGGATTATAAATGGGGTGGGTATAAATGGGGTGGGTTAGCCCATAATTTATACATTATTAGGAATGATCAATTACAAAGGTTGGAAAAAAATGCCGAGGGTGTGGATCCAGTATGCGAGTTCCCCTTTGTTTACTCTCTAAAAAGAATAAGTCTGGGGGAGAGAAAAAATACCAAAGAAGAAAAGAATGGTCGATTTATCGAGGTATAGTACATGAATGAGTTTAGAGGGATCTTGATTGTTAGCTTGTTTGATGAGACCCAGCGATGAAACCTTGGTGGATATAGTTGTGGAACTTAGGTATGGAATCTAGAATGTTGTGTAAGCTTGTAGAGAAGTACATGTTGGTTAGGATTTGATTAGACTTGCCATGCATATGGGTTTGGTTAGAATGATCAAGGCAATAGGCTAGAGAATGTTGGGAGTTCTTTTGTTTTCAAACCTCTTCCACGGGTTCGGCTTTTGTATTTTGCTTGAGGGCAAGCAAAAGCTAAGTCTGGGGGAGTTGATATATCCCTATTTTAACCATGTTTTAGAGTCTATTTGTTATTTCTAGAGTCTTTTCTAGTCTTTTCAGGTCTTTACATGTTTGGGATTCATTTGGAGATAATGGAGCATTCTAGAGGAAAACAGAGAACTTATGCTGCTAAAGAAAATCCGACGACTAAAAACAGCGTAGGTGTCAAACAACACCATCCCTGGTGTCGAGCGACACAATTACTTGACGGCAATTCGAAGACGCAACTTATTGATGTTTGAAGATTTCCAAATTCGGCCCAGAACTTTCCCTTATTTCTAATGAAGGCCCATCACGTTTTTAGGTCAGACATATAGTTTTAAGGGTTTCTTCTATGTTGGGGAACTTTCCAAGTTTTTAAGCACATTTAGAGCACTTTGAAGGGAGTAGACACTTTTTTGGAGATTTTCTACTGTTTAATAAAAATCAATACAATTCTACCCCTGATGACGTCAGCTGCTCCGCTAACATGTTTTTAATCTCAGCCGTTCGTTTATTTTGGAGAGAGAATCGATCTAACGGTTATTATTAAGAGAAGAGTTAATGTTTTCACGAAATGATCTCGTCCGTCGGATTAAAATGTAAAGTTAATGTCTCTTTTAATCTTGACCATCAAATTAAAATTAATAAAATATATCTAATGATTTTTTTCTCTCTCTTCCTTTTTGTTATTTAATTTCTCTTTAATTTGTCACATTCTCTATTTTATTAAAAATCTTTAACCATTTTTTTTTAAAATATATAATAATAACATTAGTTCCTTCATTTTGAAATCCATATTACTATATTTTTTCATATTATTATTAATTGTATTCACCTAAATATAAACAGATTCAGAAAACAACAAATCCATATGATCTAATCCATATGGATAACAATGAAATATATAATCTTTAATGAGAACCATGTAACTATAAACTCTAAAATCATTGTAAACAATCATAGTTCCTTAACACTAAATCCTAAACCCTAAACATTAGATACTAAACTCTAAACATTAAACCCTAAACATTAGATACTAAACTCTAAAACATTAAATCTTAATTCCTAAATTCAAACCCTAAACCCTAAACTTTAACACATAGACGCTAAACCATTAACCATATACAGTATAACCTCTATAAATTAATACTCTATAAATTAATAACCTTTATAAATTAATAAATTCTTCCGGTCCCGAGTTGGGATCAGTGTAAAAAATGACATAAATCGATAAATTAATAAGATAATAATTTTTTTGAAAGTCCTATGTAAATCTATGGTCCCATTAATATCATAAATTAATAATTATATAAATGTATCAACTATATATATATATATTAGATGTAAGAAAATTCTTTATAATATATTTATAATATTTTGTTGCTTAAATTCATATTTGTTCTTTGTTTGATTATAGTTTTTATATTTAACTGTATCAAAACTTTTGGTGTTGTTATCTAGACAATATTATTATGTTTTACTTGTAACTGGTTCTAGAAAGATATTTTCTATAATGAAGGAAATCTTATAAAAAAATTTTAAAAGTTACCAAATTAGGAAAATCTCTCTATAAATTGATAAATATTAATTTATCGATAAATTAATAAAATTTTGCAGTCCCAATATTATTAATTTATAGAGGTTTTACTGTACATATATCCTACACCATATACCATAAACCCTAAACTCCAAGCCCTAAACTTTAAACCTTCTTATTGTTGCCCTTAAATGTTAAGCATAAATCCCTTAACCCTAAAGTCTAAACCCTAAACCCTAAACCCCTAAACTTAAACCGATAGACATTAACCCTAAACCATATACATATACCCTAAACCCTAAACCCATATGACCATAAACCCAAAAATAATTATAGAACTTATTTCATCATATTTTATCAACATCTTTTACATAACGTAACACTTGTTTTATGAATAATATTATTAAAACGCAATCATTTCAAATTATCGACCGTCCACACACATCCACTAAACTCTAACCATGTGGTAATTTTTAATCATTTCGAATTATCGACCATCCATGCAAATTCACCAAACTTTGACCACATAGTTTGCATAATAGTAATTTGCATACAAATGAGAAGGACAAAATAGTAATTTGCTTACAGATCATCCTTTTCGTGAAAACCTAGCGGCCTATCACTTTGCATTTTTTTGGATATGATTTTTTTGTATTTTTTCCATTTTTTAATCATTTGCTCATTGTTTTAAGAGATGGAAACTGCACAAAATCACACACATCCACCAAATACTTAGTCGCCAAAATTGACGACTAATTAGTCACTATTAAACGACTGTTGGGCGACTAAAAATATTAAGTCGTAAATCAGTCACTTTTGTGCGACCAAAAACACTAGTCGGTAAAATAGTCGTAAATTAGCGACTACTTTATGACTAAATTGCATACTGGAAAAATTAGTCGCAAAATAGTCGCTAATTAGGCGACTATTATGCGATTACAAACCGTAGTCACTATTTGTTAACATTGTAGTCGCCATTTAGTCAGCATAAATGTCTATATAATCAAAAAGTTCACCCCATTCTAGTCCTCGTTCATACAAACACAATTCAAAACCAAAACATTAGTAGCTAATTATAGTTACAAATCTATTGCATTCCTATGTTGTATGTGCCTAATTGGTAGCTACTATAATGTACGAATTTTTAATGGCTAACTACTATAATGTTATGTATAGTAATATACTCTAAAACTAAAATTTAATACTGCCGAATTCTAGGGTTCATTATCGACAGATTCAATTTCAGATCTAATCATCTCTTCTCTCCCCTTTCCTCTTTTCTCTTCTCTTTCCAAACTCTCGATAATCTTCAAGGGTTATCAGATTGGTTCGTGATTAAGGAAGATGGCACTCCAATTTGTTGATCCCCTTGGGTCGGTAAGAGTTTATCTCACTTGATTCTCGTTCCTAGATATGACCTCTTGAGGACGGATACCGGTGTTCTCTGTGGTTGATGCTCGATTTATCCTGTGGAGTTGCAATCTTGCTGGAAAGTGTTGTTTGATTGGGTAAGTTCTCTGAATTTTAACTGTTTTTTTTCTAAGTGACTAAAATATTGATCAAGCTGGTGTTGATTTTGGCGCTGGATTGAATATGATGGTTAAGGAATTCTTCAGAAGGTTACATGTAACGTTCCGACACGACGAGAACGCCTCTGTTCATTTATCAAAGCAACACTTTCTCTGGTATGGAAACGATAGAAAGGTATGTTCAACGCTTCAACACTTAGCATTTCGGTTTTTTGCTTATTGTATCAAAAGTCGGGTACTACTCATATGGTAATCTATTTTCAGAAAAGTATGCATTCAATGTGTCCAACGTTGTGGTCAAAGCATCAAAGATGGCTTATGATGTCAATTTTCCGCCTCAATCTTTTAGGGACGGATGGCAAGTGTTTTCGTTCCTTTATGTGGCTGTCTTCTTCAAGCGCAAGGTCAATATCCAGGCGATATGAGATATTGTTTCTCCTGCAAGGTTGGTTAATAATTGATCAAGTATAGTCACCATTCCTTTATTGAAGAGCTTAAAAACCTGCTTTTTTGACTTTGATGAAATAGAGTAAATAGGAAACATGATTCACATTGGGTGTTTCTGAACCCTTGGCTTGGCGGAGGTCCGGTGGCATGTTGAAACCTGCAAATCAACTTAGGTAAGTTAAAACCTGCTTTTTTTTATTATCAAAATTCTTTTTTTAACTTGCAAATGTGGAAACAGCGTGTTTGAGTAAGCAGACTAGAGTTGGATAATTAGACACTGTTGGCGTGTGTTCTTTTAAGATGTTATATCATTGCCTTCTCAGGTAGAGGATATCCACGAAACCAATAACTAGGAGGCAGCGTTTAGAGAAACAAAAGCATTAAAAGAAATGAAAGACAAGGAAGAGTTAATTAAGCCAAGTTCTTTCTTGAAGATTGTTGGTGTGTTCTATTAAGATGTTATGTTTTTAGGATGATGATGTATTATGTTCTGTTAAGACAAGCTCTGTTAAGATATTTTTTAATTATCTTTTTAATTTTATTTTGTAATACAGTTCTTTTTTAAATATCGTTTCACAATAACTAAATGTAGTTTCAGTACTTTCCAAAAATATATTTAAAACAATTATTAACAAATATAAATATTATTATTAATATAAATACTGCATAAATACATAAATATTGTATGAATACATAATTACGACTGTAGCCGCAACATAGTCTTCAGTTAGTCACTTAAATTAACGACTATTCTATCACTACACTACATCTATTTATATTTGTGAAATTTAATCGTAAATTAGTCATTAATTAGTCACTAAATTTGACGACTACGTTACGACTATACTTACGACTACAAATATTAGTCGTAAAGTAGTCGCTAATTGGCGACTATTTTTACGACTATACATTTTAGCGACTCTCGATTTACGACTACATGATTTAGTCGCTATTTAGTCGTAAATGACCACTTAACGACTATTTAACGACTTTTGGTGTAGTCGCCAAAACCCAGTTTTCTTGTAGTGTGTGCTAATGATATCATGTAATATTTGGAGACTTGGAGTGATTGATGTTTGAATCCATTTTGTGTGTGGTCATTTCAATCATTTCGAATTATCGATCATCCATGCACATTCACCAAACTCTGACAACATGGTTGGCATACAAATGAGAAGGGCAAAAAAGTAATTTGTATACATATCATGCTTTCCTTGAAACCCTAGCCGCCTATCATTCTGCTATCATCTTCTTCCTCCGACCCATTAACCTATCACTACAAGAAAACAGGTAAAAGACAATTACGAAGAGCGACAATCAACATAGTCGTATTATCAAGCGACCATTTGGCAACGGTTTGACGACTACAATGCGACAACACGAAAATTAGTAGTAACATAGTCGTTATTTTACGACTAACTCAATTTGTCGGAACATAGTTGTCCATTAACGACTATTTGACGATTCTATTATTGAAGGGAGATGTTAGTTGTTACGTAGTTGCTAATTGACGACTATCTTACCGACTAAATAATTTAGTCGCTAATTTAGCGACTAATTGACGACTACAATTCTTAATCAACCTGTAGTCGTATAAGAGTCGCATAGGCGTCGCAAAAAGTAGTTGGAAAACGTGTTTCACATTGGCAAGTAGGTACACCTAATTAATTAGTTGTAGTCGTAAATTATTCATAAATATTCGCCTATATAATAAATATTCACGAAACTCTTCTTTCACCAACAAATCAAAACAACAACAACATCAAAGAAAAAAACGATTTATTATAAAAAAAAAATTTAGTTAGTTTATTGTATAATGGTGGGAAACTACAATTATGGCGGTAGTGGCGGTTTCTATCAAGATTGGATGTACAAGAGATTTGATGAAGTGACGGGGAATTTATCAGCGAATATGTCGCATGGGTTGAGCAATTCATGACATTCGCTAATAGTCAGCCAATAGTATAGAGTAGTCGAGGAAAATTTCATTGTCCTTGTAGTGTATGCAAGAATGAAAAACACATCATCTCGAGTAGAAGAGTTAGTACTCATTTGTTTAGTCAAGGATTTAAGCCTGATTATTATGTTTGGTATAAGCATGGAGAAGAAATGAATATGGATATAGGAACGAGTTACACGTATAGGACATATTTTAGTGAAAATCATGAAGAAGTGGGTAATGTTGTAGAAGATCCATATGTGGATATGGTGAACGATGCATTTAATTTTAACGTGGGGTATGATGATAACTATCATCATGATGATAGTTATCAGAATGTGGAAGAACCGGTCCGTAACCATTCAAATAAGTTCTACGACTTGTTAGAAGGTGCAAATAATCCTTTGTACGATGGTTGTCGTGAAGGGCAATCACAGTTATCCTTAGCATCTCGACCCATGCACAACAAGGCGGAGTATAATATGAGTGAAAAGTTGGTGGACTCCGTTTGCGAAATGTTTACAGATTTTTTACCAAAAGGAAACCAGGCTACCACTTCACATTACCAGACCGATAAGTCGATGCGCAATTTAGGACTTCCATATCATACGATTGATGTTTGTCAGAACAATTGTATGCTTTTTTGGAAAGAAGATGAAAAAGAAGATCAATGTCAATTTTGTGGGGCACAAAGATGGAAGCCTAAAGACGACCATCGAAGAACCAAAGTACCATATAGTTGTATGTGGTATCTACCTATTGGGGACCGGTTGAAGAGAATGTATCAGAGCCATAAGACAGCTGCGTCAATGCGATGGCATGCTGAGCACCAATCAAAGGAGGGAGAAATGAATCATCCTTCAGATGCAACAGAGTAGAGATATTTCCAAGAGTTACATCCCCAGTTTGCCGAAGAACCCCGTAAAGTTTATCTCGGGTTGTGTACTGATGGGTTCAATCCGTTTGGCATGTCTCGTAATCATTCGTTGTGGCCTTTGATCCTAACTCCATTTAATTTACCCTCTGGTATGTGCATGAATACAGAGTACTTATTTCTTACCATTCTGAATTCTGGTCCAAATCATCCTCGAGCTAGTCTTGATGTCTTCCTCTAACCTCTTATTGAGGAGTTAAAATAGTTGTGGTCTACTGGAGTCGATGTGTACGATGTTTCATTGAGTCAGAATTTTAATCTAAAAGCAGTACTACTGTGGACGATTAGCGACTTTCCGGCGTATAGCATGTTATCAGGATGGACTACTCATGGTAAATTGTCTTGTCCAGTGTGCATGGAAAGTACAAAGTCTTTTTATCTACCCAATGGACGGAAGACATGCTGGTTTGATTGTCACCGTAGATTTCTTCCTCATGGTCATCCATCCCGTAGGAACAGAAAAGACTTTCTAAAAGGAATAGATGCTTCTAGCGAGTATCCACCTGAGTCTTTGACAGGGGAGCAAGTTTATTATGAGCGGTTGGCTAGTGTAAATCCACCAAAAACGAAGGATGTTGGTGGGAACGGTCATGAAAAGAAGATGCGAGGCTATGGGAAGGAACATAATTGTCACAAGGAAAGCATCTTGTAGGAGTTGTCTTACTGGAAGGACCTCAATCTTCGACATAATATTGATGTGATGCATACAGAGAAGAAATTTCTTGACAACATCATGAACACTCTCATGAGTTTTAAGGGTAAATCAAAAGACAATATCATGTCAAGATTGGATATTGAAAATTTTTGTTTACGGCTAGGCTTACATATTTATAGTAAGGGTAAAGCTCCATTTCCAGCGTATACATTGACAGAAGAAGCCAAACAAAGTTTATTACAATGTGTGAAACATGATATTAGATTTCCAGATGGTTATTCTTCAGATTTGGCTAGTTGTGTAGATATGGAGAATGAAAAGTTTTCAGGCATGAAGAGTCATGATTGTCATGTATTTATGGAGCGACTACTTCCATTTATCTTTGCTGAACTCCAAGACCGGAATGTCCACCTTGCACTATCAGGTACAATACTTACTATTTATTATTCCAACATTTTTTAATCTAATTATTTAACTTGCACATATATTTTATGAATTGGAGCATTTTTCCGGGATCTATGTTTGAGAACTTTACAGACAAGTCGCGTTCAAATTCTCAAACAGAACATAGTTTTAATCATCTGTAACTTGGAAAAGATCTTTCCACCATCATTTTTTGATATTATGGAACACTTACCTATCCATCTCCCATACGAAGCTGAATTGGGTGGCCCTGTCCCATATAGGTGGATGTACCCATTTAAAAGGTTCTTCAAAAAGTTGAAAGGAAAAGCAAAAAAATAAAAGATATGCTACAGGCTCAATTGTTGAGTCATATATCAATGACGAGATTGCTTATTTTTCAGATCACTACTTTGCCGATCATATAAAAACAAAATCAAGGTAAATATATTTAATTATTTAACGATTTGTTATACTTCGATATTAATTCACTTACATGGATCAGGTTAACAATATTCAATGAAGGTGAAGTTCCTGTATATCATGTCCCTGGAGTATCTAATATATTTATGCACGTCGGTCGTCCAAGTGGTGAAATGCATGTAAAATGGCTTTCAGAGAAAGACTACCAACGCGCAATGCATATGTTTTAAGAAATTGTGACTATTTTAAACCATTTGAGAGGTATTTTTAATCACTTGTTGTTTGTAAATTTGCACTAAGATCACTTTGACTTATTTTTCTTCGTTTGTAAATATAGTATGTTCGAGGATTATCTTTCTGCGAAATATCCATGCTTGCCCGAAAAAGAACTCTACGCGAGAAGACCTGAATAATATCATCTATGGGTTAAAGAATATGTAAGTCTACATCAATTTTGGTTCTTTCGAAAAGTGATCATTTAATTTATACTAATTGATATTGTTTATCTATTATGTAGGTAACATATTAGAACACTACTTCTTCATTTCTTACTTGGGTTCAAGAGATTGTGCAAGGACCTTTGAACAAGGTTAAAACTTGGCCAATGTATTTCACAAGAGGATATTTGTTTCATACGCAAAATCACGGCGCTGGACAAAAGACATGTAACTATGGGATATGTGTTAAAGGTGAAAATTATGCTGATTCATCTGATGAAGCGGATTTCTACGGTACCTTAACTGATATCATAGAACTCGAGTATGAGGGCATCGTCAATTTGAGGATCACACTTTTTAAATGTAAGTGGTATGACCCAAATATCGGGAGAGGCACTCGACGAAGCCATGGTGGCGTTGTAGACGTTCTATCTACGAGAAAATACAATAAATACGAGCCATTTATTCTTGGTATGTAATTTTGAAGTCCAAAATACGGTTCTTTGTTAATTATTAATAATCTTGTTTGATATATGTATATAGCATCTCAAGCAGATCAAGTTTGTTATATTCCTTATCCATATACGAAGAAACCAAAGAACATTTGGCTCAATGTTTTAAAAGTCTATCCGAGGGGAAACATTTCTGGAGAATATGAAAACAATGATCCAACTCTTTTGCAAACAGAAAATGATGATGATGTTTTGCTCACTACAATTGAAGATCTTGTACTAGAAAATCCGGTAGGCGGCTTAAACCCAATAATCCTTGATTACGATGTCGGGGATGCTGAACCAGAAGACGAATTCCGATGTAATTTATCGTCCTCGGACGAAGATGAAGTAGAAGATGAAGATGTATAAATGTGTGAATATATGTATAATTATTTGAATAAATATTTGAATGATTTTATGATATATGCATATTTATTTCATATGTAGAATTATTTTAATTTCAAAGGTAAAAGGTGACTCTTATGCGACTAATGCGCGACAAAAGTAAGATTTGTTGACAAAAATGCGACTACTTATTGACACCAATTTGATTTGTTGAGCTTTTATATTTCGAAGCCCAAACCCATTAATATAGGTGACAAAAATGCGACTACTTAGCGACACGAATATGATTTGTTGGGCTTTTAAATTTTGAAGCCCAAACCCATTAAGAAAGGTGACAAAAATGCGACTACTTACCGACGCCGATTTGATTTGTTGGGCTTTTAAATTTCAAATCCCAAACCCATTATTATAGGTGACAAAAATGTGACTACTTACCGACATCAATTTGATTTGTTGGGCTTTTATATTTCGAAGCCCAAATCCATTATTAAATGTGACAAAAATGCGACTACTTAGCGACTACGGTTTGTTTTATTGGGCTTTTAAATTTTGAGGCCCAAACCCAAATGATTAGGCGACTATTATGCGACTAGTTTGCGACTACTTTAGTGTTGAAAACCCTAAATCGAGTCATTTCTCTTCGATCCAAACACTTAGTCATTTTCGATCTAT
This sequence comes from Arabidopsis thaliana, assembly GCF_000001735.4. NCBI lineage: Eukaryota > Viridiplantae > Streptophyta > Magnoliopsida > Brassicales > Brassicaceae > Arabidopsis > Arabidopsis thaliana. The sequence goes on along the minus strand of NC_003074.8, from coordinate 13,983,239 downwards.
CTTCTTCTTCTTCTTCTCTCAAACCCTAATCCCCATTTTATCTCGATCTTCTTCTCCTTCTTCTTCTTCTTCTTCTAAGATCGATCGATCTTCTTCGATCGCTCTTCTTCTTCTTCTTCTAAGATCGATCGATCTTCTTCGATCGCTCTTCTTCTTCTTCTTCGATCTGCTACTCAATCTTCTTCTTCTACTAAGATCGATCGATCTTCTTCGATCTCTCATCTTCTTTTTCTTCGATCTGCAACTTCATCTTCTTCTTCTCTTCGATCTGCTTCTTCTTCTTCTTCTTCTTCTCTTCAATCTTCTCTCACTCGATCTTTGGATCTCTTCTTCATCTCTTTGATCTCTTCAATCCCTCCGTCGATCTATCATGCCTAACACCGGTCAAGGTTTCTCCCGAAAGCGTAAGACGACGCCGAACGTCACTCAGAGAAATGGCGAATCCACGACCGCAAGACCTGCTAATCTTCCTCAGCAATACAACTTCACTCCGGCGCCAACGGTTCAAGTTCCTGCGATGGAGCCGGCTCAACAACAAGGCCCTTCAACGTCTGCCCCCCCCCCCCCCCCCCGCACGTATACAACTATCCACCGCCTCTATCTGAAGAGGTCCACTACAATCCACTGCCAACAGAGCCTGCTCAGCAAGGTTCTCCTCAGTCGCCAAATCCAGACACTCCAGCTAACAGCCACCCTTTGTCTCAAGGGAACAACTTCTAAGAGGAAGTTCTTGGGACGTTGCTGGAGCTACAAGAAGACTCGGCGGTGGCTCTGCAAGTGATACTCTCAGTGCCAAACAGGGAACAATGGTGTTGTGTCTTGTCTCCGATTCCCACACCAAAAAACGAGTGGTATGTTCTCTTCCTCTAATTTCTTCTCGTGTTCTTAGCCTGTGTAATGTATAACTCGTGTTCTGTTATAAAGAATGGCTTGTTGTGGAACATAGTTGTGAATGATGGTTTTTGGAATTGAATGTTTGTTATGGGTTGTCGGAACATAGTAGACTTAGATGTCTTTGCATGTTTTCAGAATGACCTTGTTCAGTTCTATAATTGTGTAGAATCATGCTCTCATAATTGACTGTTGCACTTAGCAAATTTTCAGCTTAGACATTTAGGATCTGCCTTTGTTCTATACTCGTGTAGAATCTTGTTAAGTTCTATACTGTCTGTGCTCTTGTTATGTTCTATATTGTGTTCTGTTGTGAATCATGAACTATTCTGGAACATTTGTTGATTGTTCAACTTAGCATGTTTTCGGTTTAGACATTTAGGATCTGCATTTCTTGTACTTGTGTAGAATCTTGTTAATATCTATACTGTGTGTGCTCTTGTTATGTTCTATATGGTGTTCTGTTGTGAATCATGAACTATTGTGGAACATTTGTTGATTGTTTAACTTAGCATTTGGTGACATGAACTAATAGGTTCTGTTGTGAATCATGTTCTCTTGTTACTCGTGTTCTTTGTCTGTGTAGATAAACTCTTGTTCAGTTATATAGTCTGCTCTAGTTGTAGTGTTTTGGATTTTTAACATGTTTAATTCTTTCATTGTTGCATGTGTTTGGAGGTTTACTCGCGACAGAGGATCTAAATTGGTTAGAAAGATCACACAGATTTTTACTCAAAAGTTCAGTGCTCCCTACTATAATTGGTCTTGTTCGCCATTGGATAAAAGAGAAAGATTTTTTTTAGAGTTTGCGGTAAGCTTCTTGTATATCGCCAACTTTCTTTAGACTTTACTATTTAATCTTTCAAGTGTTCACTAACTTCTCACTTTTTTTGTAGAAAACTCACCACTGTGATCCCTTAATAACATGGACAGTCCAATACTACTTCAATGAGATTGTTAAGAGGCGCTTAAAGGACATGGTTAGCACCGCAAGGAGAAGTCGAGAGTAGCCTCCATGGATTGGAGAAACTCTGTGGGGAACAATGTATGCTTAATGGGACATAGAAGAAGCACAGAAAATGAGTTAGACCTATTCCAAAGCTCGTCTATCTGACCGTAACAGTCTCGGTCCTCACATCCACTACTCCAGGCCAAAGTTTTTCCAAGAAATCCAAGATGAATTGGTAAGTGTTTCTGCAAAATCTCATGTCTATTAGTGATGTTCGTTTTACTGTGTGTGATGTTATGAAGTTCTATAGTCTGTTGACTTATGAAGATTGTGATCTGTGTTTGCAGGAAGAGGTCCCTCTTAGTGAGGTGTTCATCCAAACACACACTAATTCGGATGGCACTTATGTTGATCGGAAGGCGGAGAAGATTGCTCTAACTTATGAGCATAATGTGAGAGAGAAGTTGTCTGAACGAGAGGCGGCTGCTTCTGCTGTGTCTGGTGGCTCTTCACGTCCTCGGGATCTCACACTAGATGAGTATACAGCCATCTTTCTCGAGGTAAGATGTTGCAGTCTAATTCAGAGTCTTAGAGTCCAATGTTGCGTTCTGTCACTAATTATCTTCCTCTCTATTTCTTGCATTCCACAGAAAGGGATTCAAGAGGCAATCCTTATGGACTTGGATGTCTTAAAGACACTCTAGGCAGTGCCAACCGCCAACAACTCCCCGAAGACTCATCCTTTAAAGCCTTAGAAGAACGGCTGCAGGAAGCTCAGCAGCAAATTGAAGAGCAGGCTGCATATAATGAGAAGCGAGATGTTGAGATTGCTGCCCGAGAAGCCGATTCAGCCCGAGTTACAGCTGATCAAAAGGAAAAGCTCGAGCACTTGTCCTTAGTCGAGAAGTATCTCCGCCAAACTGATCCGCAGTTCTTGGACTTCATGGCCACTCACTCTTCCACAGCCACAGAGCGTATCCCAAGTACTCCACCATCTAATGATCCATAGTTTTAGGTTTCCAAACACTAGTTGAACTTAACTTTCTTTGAATAAGTTGTTTGTTTAGAAACAAGATAATTTTATGTATTTGAACTTGATTTTCAATATATGTGTATATGTCTTTTCATATTTTATAGCATTTTAGATAACAAACGAGAACAATCAATGACTTTAAACAACAAACAAGAAACCCAACAATAGATGACCAAATTCTTATTCGGACCAAACTAGTAGTCGCAAAATAGTAGTAAATAAGTAGCAACTTAGTCGTACAGTAGTCGTAAAATAGTCACAAAAATTACCGACTATTATCAGACTAACCAAATTAGTCATAGACTAACCAAATTAGTCATAACCTAATCGTGAAAGAGACATATAATAGTCGTATACATTTATACGACTATTATATGACTAAAAGAATCGTATCCCTGGTACAGTACAATTAATCGTCCAACAGTCATCGAATTATCGTAACACGTTTTACGACTATTTTACGACAACTAGAAACATACCCAGGGTTCAGAATATTTAATCGCATAGTAGTCGTAATTTTGACGTAAAACATTAACGACTACTTAACGACTCCATGTTTCACACGCTCTGTATAGTACTATTAATCGTAAAATGGTCGCCAAATAGGTGCCCAATTAATACGACTACATAATCACGAATTTATACTGTTTAGGCTGTACTCGTAATATTGTCGTTGGTCGACGACTAATTAACGACTACATGACTTAGCGACTATGGAATATTGACTACTGTCTTTAGTCGCGGATTAGTCACATTATCATCATTTACGACTACGAAACGACTGACTTGTAAGTCGTTTATCTCCTGTTTTCTTGTAGTGTATTCAACCACCATGTCTTCTTTGATTCATCAAAACCATCACCATTATTACCACCATCATCATTATCCCTCTTCCACCTCTTCCACCAAGGAAATTACCCAATAATCAAATCCAATCAAAGAACACACAAAACCCCAGAAAACCCAGAAAATTTAGAAACCCTAGACTTATCTTCTTCAAAATAAGAAAACCAAAAGAAGTCTTCTTGTTTTCTCAGTTTTGACTATACAAAATCAACCCATAAAACGACAAACCCAGAAAAGAGAATCAAAAGTAGAGGAAGTATGAGATTCCAATTTCGTGGGCCATAAATGGAGTCAGTGTTGGGAGAGAGGAAGAAGGAGAAGAGAAGTGTAATTGAGATTTGAGAGAGATGTCACATCATTTGGGAGAGAGGAAGAAGGAAGAAAGAGAAGAGAAGGAAGAAAAATAATATTTTATTTGTAAATAAGAGGAAAGTAACTATGGTTAACTGAAATCTGGGGGGTTATGGTAAAAAAACTTAAAAAAGTGCCTACTCCCTTCTAAGTGCTCCATTGCCTAATTGAAACTCAAAAAGTGCTTCATTGCCTAATATTCCCTAGTTTTAAAGGTCAATGTTTAGACCTAAGCTTGGAGAGGCTAATCTCCTTATCTCTTTTGTACTTTAGGTGCAAAACCATGTGGAGACTCCCGTTCGAAAAGATATTCCTTACTCCCTTCTTGCTAGTATTGATTTTTTATTCATACTTTGATGTGTGTTACTTTAATCATGTGTGAGTAATCACTTTGTTGGGTTTAGGGAGTCTCAATCGGGATTTAGATGGATTAGTAGATCGAAAACCCCTTACGATTATTCTTAGAGTTCTTCTTCTTGATTGTTCTTTCTTCTAGTTTTAGATGATCACCTAGAACTTAATATTAGATAATAGGTATACCCGCCATAGGTACTTGTTATCAGAACTATCATAGATGAGCCTAAGTATTTAAGAAAGAACAGGTAGGCTCATAGAAGGGCTCTGGTTTAGATACTAGGTGAACTAATCAAACGTGATAATAATGCATGCTTTAGAATAGGATTTCTCGGCTTCTCTGATAATCTTAGCTCTAGGCATACAGATTTTTGCGAAACGCCACCGGTTATTCTAAAATCATAGTTTGAGTTTGAGAACGGTGCGATAACAATCCTAATATTAGCTAGATATGCAATTTATCTATATCCCGAGATAATTCCTTAGACCCGACACTTTAATCTCCTGAATCTACAACTCATTTTTACTATCTTTTACATTCGTAAAATTTGTCTAGCTTAATTGAAATCATCATAAGTCTATTGTGTGAACATCGAGAGCTCAGTGGAATTCGACCCTTAAGTGCTAACGACGATCTCTTATTTAATAAAGTAAGCTTAAGGCAATTTGAGCTATATCAGCATCCTCATGGTTTCCCTCTTTTTTCCTCTTCGAACATTTTCGAGGTTGAATGGGTTTATATAGGGCTGGCAAGGGCGCGTCATCAGGTACATGTGTCATCCTCCCGTGATGACATATATACGACCTTAACGGGATGTGGACACGTGGAAGGGGAAACTTCAGATGTAAGGGTGGTGGATTCGGCTCCACTCCACCTAAATTCGGCTCTAAGAAACTTTGCTTGGCCTCCAAGTAATCTGGCCCGAGAGTCCATGGCGCGGTCAACACCTGGCGGGACAATCTTTGCCCGCGGCACACCCGTGTTGACCATTCTTGCCCTTTCTTTCCTATTCTTGCTCATTCTTGCCCAAATAGTTATTTCTTTTGCCCTTTGATGGGTTATCACCTTTTGGGCACATATGGTCAATCGGCCATGTATTTGGGACAACTTTCTCTCGTTTTGGGTTTGCCCCGGATGACCCCATTTCAAACTAGATTTGACCACACTCATTTTTGCCTTGCCCATCTCTTTGGCTTTCTTCCCTTTAACTAGTTCCTTTCTCTTCTAGTTCTTCCTCACACGTTCCTCGATGTTTTCCGCTAAACCGCTTACCCCTTAACGAGGGTCACTACATCGTCCTTGTCAAAGTTTTGGAGGATTCCGAGTTTCGTAGGAAATCCAAACACAACCTCAAGTTTTCTGATGGTTAAGGAAAAGTGGTTCCTCTCCACGATAAAGGTTATGCATCATAACCTTCCTTTTTCTCTTTCACTTTCACCAGAAGAGAAATGGACCTTGATGGTTGTAAGGAGTTGGAACTCTCCTTCTTGTACCCTTCAAACTTGTAAGTCTAGAAGGTTTCGAGGTTGGCCTTCTCCATCAGATACTCCACATCTCTGCAGATTCCAAGTGCTTGCATTGTTGGCCTGTGGAGGTATCTGGTGCCTTCAAACTTAAGTTCCATCAAGTACTGATAGTGCTCCTCTAAGGTGGGTTCTATCCTCCTCCTTGGCCTATTCTTTCTTCATGTTGGGGCTGGCGAGTTATTTTCAATAACCTCAACATCTTCTTCAGATGCTTCCACCTCTAAGACTGGATGTTCTTCCCTTTCTTGTGCAGCTTCAAAGATCCTCTTTGCTCTGGCGATCTCCTCTCTCTCCCTAGCCGAACGACGACTCATATAAAACGGTGAGGCTGTGCTCGGCCTTTCTTCTCAGCGTTATAGTCAAGCACAACGTTCATTCATGGCATTAGCATTGCGGACTGGAATCCTTTCGTTGATGATTGCAAATCCTCTTGCTATAGCTCGCGTAAAATCACCTTCTCTTTGCTTCTTCAGAATCCATGTGTCTGGCGATGAGTTTCTGTAGGATAGTTATAAACACAAGCCAACGTAGATCAAAGTGGAAGAGAATCAAGTTTATAACCGAGAGAATTTAAATTCTAAACTGATTAAAAGCTCGGAATAGGTTTTAAAACTATTTGTATGAAGAGATAGGGTGAAATTATGGTTGAATTACACGGAAATGTAGAGAGAAGTTATGGCCAAAACATGAAATTTCTTGAGGGAAATTGAAATGCCCTAACCCGATTTGCCTAAGGCCGATTAACCGCCAGCCAAACGGACTAACCGTGTTAAACATTTTTACCAATTCGATAGACATAGTTTAAGCGATAATCTGATTATTAAACAAGTCAAATTCATGCACAAGCGGAAATAACTTAAATCGATTCGTTTTATTAAGCAAATGAGGTTCTTAGACAAGTTGATATTCACCACAATTTATTACCAGTCTAACCAACAACATAAGTTACCCAAAATAAAACATAACAGAAAATCCATCATCCTCTTTTCCTTGCCCTAGTCCCGCGAACTGGTTAGCCACGCACATTACCCTCTTTTCCTGCATCACAAAGGAGGCATAAGCAAGCATTGCATAGTGAGAGCGGTCGTCCCGTCTCACTAGGCCACAATAAACATATCGTAATCAAGTAAAGCAATCAAGTCTATAGCACATCATAACAGAAACCGCCACACCCGACCATCCGGAATTGTTCAAAAATTCCACACAATTGCTTGTATCTAAGTTGTATCTTTCTCTGGGGAAACAACACATTGCCTATTTTTCTTTCACGGTTGTATCCCTGAAATACTTGGTCGCCGAAGGATATCTCAACTTAAACAATCTATACTCCCAATTGAACTTAGCCACGGTGTAAATCTGACTTAACTCCATGAACTTCCATGCGAGTACGTCTTTGTTAGTGTTAGTAGCATGCCCTTTCACATTTTGGGACAAATGCCAAATACATTACCCGTGATGAGCTACGGTATACACGTTCTGTATGCCCTTTATGAGGCTTGCATTTATGTCGCTCATGAAAACCAATTCAGAAGTATCGGGTACAACCGTTTTTAGCTTCTCAAAAAACCAATCCCAACTAGCATCATTCTCACCGCTGAGTACTTCAAACGCTATGATGTAATGGTAAAGATTAGGGTCTTGAGCCGAGGCAAATACTATCACACCACCATATCCGTTCTTCAAATGTTTTGCATCCACAATAATAACTTTCCTCATTACTCTATAGCCTTCAATGCTAGCTCCCATAGCTATGAATATGTACTAAAATTTATCATTCTCATCCAATTTTAGATAAGTTATTATACCATCATTTACCTTCTTCAACATGTACAAATAACTATTGATATCCTTGTAACTTTCTTCTGGGCTACCTTTTAAATCACAAATTGCATTATAGTTCCCCCTTAGTGTTGTCGAGTATGATACTTTCACACCTAATTTTGTTTGAACCAGCTCCACGATAACCCTTGGAACTAGAGTTTCCATGTCCCAGAAAATGATCATGAAGAAGAGCTACAACTAATTGTGGGTTGTCTTTCCTTTTTCTGATCCTACTAGTAACTTTACTTAGCCGAGTGCAACTATGCATCTTATTGTACCTTCTAATCCATAAGATATCTGTATTACGGATATTTGACGCTCGTAAACGCCAAAAACATGTTTCTTTGGCACACTTTAGGGCATACTTCTCCTTATCCGACTTCTTAATCACCTAACCAAAATTGTTAACAAATGCAGCTCTATCCACCACCTCGTGCAATGTTGCATTGTTTGGAAATACTTGAGATAAGGTCAAACCAATTTCGTCTTCTCATTCTTTTAAACTGACCGGTTCTACAGCAGGCGGCGGCTCAACATATTGTTCCCCCTATCATAATTATTCCTAGACTCATCAACGGTTTCATCACGTGTTTCATCTTCTTGAGTCTAGTGATCCTCCTCCACTATTTCCTCAAGTTGTTGGGTAGTTCATTGTTCCTCTTCTAAGCAGACGATGAGGGCAGCATTATCCACTCTCATTTCATCCTCCGCTGAATTCAACTCCGCATAGTTCTTACCAACATAACTTTTCTCAACTCTAGACAATTGCTTTGGCAATTGCTCGAGCGGTTTAGAGATCTCCTCCACAACCAAAACACTTCTCCGGTTATTTTTTGCGGATGTTATATTAATAAGGACATCCTCATCATCATGAATGTTCATCTCTTCCTCTACTCTGAACAACGATGGAGTGTACCTTATATGGAATTTAACCTTATTTTCATCTAATCCAAGCTTCGTCAATATTCTATATTCTAACATGGAGAGAGTTATCTTCTCCCCTAATGTCTTCATCATACAACTATACATACAACCTTCGAGTTTAAAATATATGATCACGTTCTCTCTCATTGTATCCTGCCAAAACAATACCTATACTCAGTCAATATTACTAGTATTACCGGTTCTACTACATTTTCAGTAATACTAGTCCTAATTCTGAAATACTACATGTGTCACTAATACTAATACATAAATGAAGTACTACATGTGTAAGTAATACTAATGCTATTAAAACATACTATCTATATAAAAACCATTTGTTTCGGTACAACTATACCTAGTTCTACCAGTATTATATTTGCGACAAGAACAAAGATTGGATTCGAGTTCAATTCAGTACGAATCAGCATGTGAAATCATATTTTACCCATTTATAGAGCAAATCGACCGTGAAACTATATTTAAACTTCTAATGTATGTACTAAAACACAATAATCCAAATCTAATTGGACTGAATCTCAAAATATGTAATTCCTAATTGAAAGCTTTTGAAACTCTCTCTAACTCGATGCACGTACCTGGACTTCGTAGCTTGACGCACCTTGAAGGAGGAGAAAAAACGGCAACAAATGCAGCAGAATAAAGCTCATCGGGGGAAGAAGACGGCAGAGGAAGAAGCTCGAAATCAAAGTATTACTTTTTAATATAAAAAATATGACCAGGTCCACTTCTTCCAATTAGCTCGCCAACAACTCCAAATCACCTTAAACAACACAAATATGCAACATGCATGCAAAACTATCCTAAACATGCAAAGTGATGATAAATGATGAGAAATGGTATAAAACAATCTTCATATGATGCTAAAATGATGACAAATGGATGCTTAAAACATGAAAAATGCACACTTATCAACTCCCCCAGATTTAGTCTTTGGTTGCCCTCAAGCAAACAATTAAGAACAAGCTGGAGGTGAGGTTTGAAAGCGGGGACTCAAAGCCAAACACCAGATAAATCAGATGAAATCAATGTCCAAGTTGGTAGTTCTAAGCTGCGATATGATTGAATTCTACTCAAAAAAACGTTAGCCATGCCTTGTTATTAATCAATCCGACTATTATGCTCGACCTACACATGTTTTCAAATCTACCCATGCCTTTAACATTTATTAGTTCTGGAACGTGAATCAAGCAATGCATCATCAATAAACTCATTAGGCTAAGGTATAGGTCAAGAGACAAAGATGGTCCCTTACAGAATAGGCTTCAGTAACAGGGGATCTCTCAAAAATGATTAAGCTTTAGTAGAATGCTAAAGGTAAGTCTCAAGCTATGCATACAGAGATAAGATCCCATTTACCCAGAGTATAACCAATGAAGCTCTAATGGTAATCCCATCCTAGTCCCAAATTAAGAACTTAAATCTACCCTTTGCATTCATGAATCTTTTAAGCCCTTTTGCTAATCATTCTTTTCTTTTCTCTTAACTCTAGGAGAAGCTTTCTCAACACTTTGATATATCTAGCGGATTTGAATTTCTTTAACAACTAAGGTTCCTGTTAAAAAATTTTAAAACTGAGGGCTTTTGCCCTTCTTCATTAGCTAACAAGAATCCTTTTCTTTTCTTTACAAATCCCAAAACCTTTACTAGATTTTTTCTGCTTCTTTAGCTTACTTCACCCTAGAGTCTTTTACCTTTCCTTACCAATGAATCCACCCTTTTCTTTCTTTTAGACACATCCCAACCCAGAGTATAAGCGCCCACCTAGTTCTATATAATTCGGATAACGCGAACTAGAACTACATGAGACACTATCTATGTCGCTACAAACCTAATACTTTCTACCAAGCTTAATCGGAATAAGACCTCACAAACACTAACAAGTGATATAGGGCTTGAAAGAAAGTTTAGGTTTGGGTTCGGATTAACTGCACTAATAAGGAGAGTCAGCTACTTAGATTAACAAGAGTGGTTAAAATGAATAAGAAAATCCAAGTATTTTAGGGTATCCATGAGTTCAAATTGACGTAGACATGATAATTGAAAATCAGATTTAGGTTCAAATTGATAGGGAATGGTATCAAATCATGACAGTGTGATCGAGTAGAGCAATCTAGGCATGGTACAATTTTACTTTAATTTCATTGACTGCGCATCAGACAACTAATAACGAGGGCACTGAGTTATGCCCTATGCATATGCAACAATCCTAAACGAAACACTCTAGACTCGATCCTAAATGCAATGCAACTATATGAACACTCTGTTTTTGTGAAATCATTTTCTGATATTTTTCAATTTTTTTTGGTTTTTCTATGCCTTAGATGAATGCACACTCAAGAGTATATACAATGCAACACACACCTCCTGAGCCCTCCCCCAAACTTAAATCACACAGTCCACTATGTGACCAAATTTGGAAGAGAGTATTCAGGATAAAACACGTCACAGCAACACAATATAAACAAGAGATGATATAGTACAATGGTGAAGTGAGGCGCTTACCTAAGTCTAAGAATGAATCGAGTTGGTCGGCAATGGCTGTCTCTGCCTGCTCCCAGGCCATTGAAGAGTCGCCTTGTTCTGTCTCAGCTCCAGCGTGTGGGTACTCGACCTCATTGCCTATGTGGCGGCCACCACCGCCCTGAGTGTACTCGACCTCTTTTTCTGCTGCGGCCACCACCGCGATCGAGTGATCTCCTCGAGTGGATAAGGCGTGATCTACTACTAGAGCGAACGAGCATAGCCCTCTTCCTCCTATTGTGCTCCCAGGATTCGAATGATGAATGTCTAGCAGGGACATGTGAGACTTAAATCACCTCGATGGCTTGTCCTGAGGGGGCTGTCCCTGTGGAATAGCTGTAGTAGAAGAGGAGCAACTTAGCTTCTCCTTGAGAAACTTGATAGTCTTGAAGCACTTAATGAGTAACTTATCTTGTTCCTTGCACCACTTCTGCAACTTGCTGTTGTTTCTATGAGCTTCACTCAAACTCTTGGTCTCCCCCGCTGGAGGTACATGCTCACTAAAATGATACATTCTCGTGTCATACTCCACTTCTCTGTCCTCATCCATCTCATCCTTAGTAACTTCTTCTGTATGAACATCCTCATCTGTTGGTTGAGTGTTCTCATAATAGAGGTTTTCAAGCTCAGGCCTGAAATCAATGTTATCTCCCTGTATTATGCATGTAACCTCAGGTCTAGGGAGAAGGATGTTGGATTTCTTATCTGTAGAGAGCTCAAGCCTGAAACGATGTCTGTCGCCAATCATTGCGAACTCTAGGATTTCCCAGTGATGTAGATGCTCGATATCCATTGTCCGTGGCTCAAGTCCATCAGATGTGATTGGGACTCCACAAGCGATCAGAATCGGTGTCACAACACACCCTATGCAAATAGCGCCTCGTGCTCTCTTGTGGTTATTGCTAACAGCCCAACTCTTGTATCCTAACAGGTGGATAAGAAGAAGTATAGAGAGGTGTGTCATTGGTTTCACCTTGGAGAGACATCTTTTTCTTGGTTTGTCGGAGAGTGCCTTTGAGAGCCATAACGATCATCTCCATATAAGTATTGGTGACAGTCCCTGTTATCTCTCGGGAGTAGAGGACATTGGCTACAGAACGCTAGAAGTACCTGATGATAGGACTGCGTATCTGATTGCTCTTGGATCTAGAAGAATTCAGTGGTACAGAGCTGCCAATGGTGATCCATAAATCTTTCAACTCTTCTCTATCAAATTTGGGCTTAGTCCCCGTTCCACTGGGGAAACCAAACAGTCCTTCCAAGCGCGTGATTGATAGCATATAATCCTGGCCATACACAGAGAATCGCAAGAATCCCAATCCTTCACTTTCCAAATCATAAGAAGTCATACCTTGGTAAAGCTCCACTTTTAGTGTGGAGAGGAACTAAATCGTTTCTTCCCCATAAGCTACATATGGGTAAGCCATATGAGTCTCCAGGTGACAACTCTGGTACATGTGCTGAACATCCTCTAGTAATTCAAGCTGTACCCGCGTAGTCAAGCAGTGATATCTTGTGCTGCAGAACTCATTCAGCTAGAAGAGCCTGATATACTCCTCAGCTGGCAATACATCAGGCTTGTGGAGAAGTTTTGTGGCTCTGTGAGAATGCTCATGCATATACTCGACCTCCAGCTCCTCATCTATCAGCTCATACCTCTCTGTCATTGCTCTCTTCCCTCGAGCAATCTCAGCTTTTCTCATGAAATTATCATACTCTCTATGTTCTCTTTCTGGTCTTGAAGATTAAGACTCAGCCTCATCCATGTGATATTCAGGATCCATTGACAAAATGTCACTGTAATTACTCATGATAGTCCTGAAAAGATTTAGAACTCAAAGCTCAAAAGTTAATAAGTTAGTCTAAGAGAAAACAATGAGCAAAACAGAGGTCGAGTAAAGCTGAGGTAGTCGAGTACAGAACAGAGGTCAACAGTCAACAAAATAGACCAAGTTGGTCGAGTACAACCTAGTACTCGAGTAAACTGAACCGTTCCCGAGTTCTTCTTTCACGATTTGAATCAAGTAGAACAGAACAGAGGTCGAGTAAAGCTGAGGAAGTCATGTAAAGTGGGTGAAATCAGGCGGTCGAGTACTTCGTTGGTGAGGCAGAATTGGCAGGGACAGAATCACGAATCGACTGTCGAGTAGTAGAGATGGTGAACTTGGTAATGGTGGTGAGGCGTTCAAGTCAAGTGGTTGAAATCGAGTAGTTCTCGGCTGAAATCAAGTGGTTCTTGAGGCTTTGACAGTTAATGAGATGGGGAACTCGACTGCGGCGGCGCAAGGGTGGTCGAGTAGATGATTCTTTTCACAGCGGTCAAGTAATTCGTTGGACGAGAGAGAGAGAGAGAGAGGGCGATTTGTGGTGTCGGTGGATAGATGAAGAGAGATGGGTCGAGTAAACTTTACTTTTTATTAGGATGAGGGCGATTTCAAAGGGTGTGGTGGAGATTGAATTTGTGATTCTCTCGCCATCTTATCTTTAGGGAGAAAACGCTTGTGGTCCACGCTCTGTTGTTTTGTCTTTAATCTCAGTTCCCTGTTGACTCGGCAAAACCTCAGGAAATCATGAAATCCTCTGTAAATCTCTGTTTGTCGAGTACACGGTCCAGTATAAAGGATCTGAATCATCAAACTTACTCGACTACAGATCCTCATCAGCATGTGACCAGTGTGATCGAGTGACATCTTGGAGCTCCAACTGAAACCATGTTTATACTTGATTGCACACAGACACTCGATCTCTACAGCATGCAGTCGAGTGAATCTCTGAGATTGGATCCATTGCACTTAAACATTGGCGGTTATCTCTTGAAAACACTTGTAAAACGCATCAAAAATAACAAACAAAACAAACATATGTACAGAGAAGTTCCTGGAGATGAACCGACGTCACCTCTGGAGATGAACCGACGTCACCTCCCAAGTGAGCTTGTTTGAAGTCATTAGCTTGACTCCCTTACTTCTTTAATCATCAAGAAGTTCCTGGAGATGAACCGACGTCACCTCTGGAAGGATTTGATCTGTTAAGTATTTCTTGAGCCTTTGACCATTCACTGTAAAATCTCCACTCTTACCAGCTAGAGTGACTGCTCTATAAGGGCGGACTTAAGTGACACAGAAGGGGCCAAACCATCTAGACTTGAGCTTTCTTGGAAAGAGTTTTAGGCGAGAATTGAATAGCAGCACCTGATTTCCAACCTGGAAATCCTTGGTGATGATCTTCTTATCATGGAAAAGCTTAGTCCTCTCCTTGTAGATTTTGGAACTCTCATAAGCTTCTAAACGTATCTCATCAAGGTCACTTAGTTGGATCAACCGTTTCTCCTCAACTGTTTTTATGTCAAAGTTCCTGGATCAACCGCCCACATAGCTTTCAACTCGAGCTCAACAGGTAGGTGACATGATTTTCCATAGAGAAGATTGAAGGGAGTTGTACCAATGGGGGTCTTGAAAGCTGTCATGTAAGCCCAGAGTGCGTCATCGAGCTTTGCAGACCAGTCTTTCCTTGTAATCCCTAAAGTCTTTTCCAAAATTATTTTTATCTCCTTGTTGAAGATCTTAACCTGCCCGCTTGTCTGTGGGTGATAAGGGGTGGCGACCGTGTACTTTACTCCATGCTTCTTGAGGAGGTTCTCAAAAATATTGTTAATGAAATGCTTTCCCCCATCGCTGATTACTACCTTGGAAACTCCAAATCTCTGGAAGATTATGGTCTTGAACAGCTTTAGCATAACTTTTGCATCGTTAGTAGGACTGACAATAGCTTCGACCCACTTTGATACATAATCTACGGCGACCAGTATATACTTGTTACCGTATGAAGATGGGAATGGACCCGTAAAATAAATTCCCCATACATCAAAGATTGATAATAGGTTTTAAGTCAATTATCCTAAAACACCATTCATGTCGTTGTAGTATTTTAGGTTGTCAATCCAAATGGGCGTGATGCTAACAATCAAGATGCAATCAGAGTTCACAGAGTCAAGCCAAGCAATAACAGGTTTTGGTGTGTTCTAGCAGTCATAAGTGAACATGAAGGAAACAGAAAATCAAGCAGAAACAATAAAACACTCGACCAACACAGCTCGTTGCAGAGCACTGAATGTGGTCAAGTGACAGGTCGAGTAGCAAACAAAAAATGTAACAGAGATACTCGACTGCACAGTCTGTTCCCAAACAACTGGGTGGTCGAATATCTAGTCCAGTAACAAGCAAGAAATGCAAAAACTAGGTAACATGTAACAAGATGCAATAAACAATAGCAAAGTAAACAAAGAAATCAATTAGATAAAGAAATTCCCGAGGATGGGGTAATTGAGTAGTTTCGTTTCCTCAATTTACAGGTGATTGACATGGTCAATAAATTATCCCTAGACAACAAGTTTGATAACCAAGTCTAAGTGCCACCGCAATAGAGACCCTCAAGTTAAACCAGTCCCAGACTCAATCACCATTGACGAGAGCTAACCTAACAGGCATTACGAATCAACAAGTTAAAGCCAAAGCGCTCCATGCAACCAATACCTTGGTACAGAGCCACGAATCTCTGGAATAAGTGGTTAAGACATTTCATCGAACACCTTTCGGGCGCAGAAATGTCTTGGCTCAAATTTCAGTTGATCAGAAAACAATAGGCATTAAGAACAACTAATCCAGAAGGGATCTATAAATCAAACTCAACCACCTAGCATACTGAGAATTCTAAACTACTCTAACCCATCCTCAGAAACCTATTCACTACCCAGACATCATTGCAGAGAACATAAACGTTGAATAGAATGAAAGCATGATAACAACAGAGTAATACCAAGATGATAACAGGATGAACAACTTAGTAAACGAAATCAAGAACAAATACTGAATACTGAATAGATTAAGAGAAACCCGGATTCAAAAACGTCAAGAACACAATGTCTGCGGAATAAAACTTAGATAAACAAAAATGTAAAGTACATGCTACTTATAGCAAAATATTTGTGAAACCCTAATACTCAAAACGACGCAGTCTTGGGACAGATTAAGAACGGCACTCGACCCAGGTGGTCGAGTGAGAGGTCGAGTGATAAGCTAGAGTCTTCTTTTCTTCCTTGTGCTCGAGTGTCTGGTTGAGTGCGGAATGAAGAAGACTCTGAAGCTGGCAATCGAGTATGTAGTCTAGTGATAGGGATGGTGGTACTCGGCTTGGTGGTAGAGTGATCGAGTGAAGGTGATGAAGGTACTCGACCAGGTGGTCGAGTAGTGTGATCGAGTGAAGGTGATGTGGTGGACGGGATGATACTCGACCAGGGGGTCGAGTAATGTGATCGAGTGGTAGTCCTGGTCGTACTCGACCATGTGGGTCAAGTTGTGACGTGGAGTGCTGAGGTCTTCTACTCGACCAGGGGGTCGAGTGGTCTGTTGAGATCTTGACTGGTCGAGTGGTTTGACATGATTCCTTTCCGCTTCTTCCAATTAGCTAGTCAACAGCTCCAAATTACCTGAAATCAACACATATATGCAACATGCATGCAAAACTATCCTAACCATGCAAAGTGATGACAAATGATGAGAAATGGTATAAAACAGTGGTGATATGATGCAATAGTGATAACAAATGGATGCTCAAAACATGTAAAATGCACACTTATCAAAGATCTCCACTTCCAAGATTGGGTTATGAGGCATCTCATTTCTCCAGCATGAATCACATTTTGGGACAAACTCGTGAGCGTCCTTAAACATTGTTGGCCACCAAAAGCCTGCTTGCAGAATATTTGACACTTTCTTGTATGTCAAATAATTGACGTGATCAGCATACCATGGAGATCTTCCCTCAACAGCATTTAGTTGGTGGAACTCTTTCATGTTGTAGCTCCCACTGAAGAATTCTACAACCATGAGTTGGTCTTCTAGTATTGAGTCGTTTATCGGAATAGGTTCTTCAATTCTCATCCTTGACAGATGGTCGACTGCACCATTTTCAATGCCTTTCTTGTCTATTGTTTCCATGTCAAACTCTTGCAACAGAAGTATCATCCTCAACAGTCTTGGTTTAGTATCCTTCTTGGCATACAAATGCCTCAAAGCTGCATGGTCTGTATAGACAGGGACCTTAGATCCAACCAAATAGCTTTTGAACTTCTCAAATGCGAATACAACACCTAGAAGCTCCTTCTCAGTTGTTGCATATCTTCCTTGAGCTTCATCTAACGTCCGGCTGGCGTAATATATGACATGAAGCTTCTTCTCTATTATCTGGCCTAGTACAGTTCCTACTGTGTAATCTGATGCATCACACATAATCTCAAACGGATAGTGTAGTGACCCGCGTAAGGACATCGACCACGGGCAAGAGTCCGAATTTTCGAAAGTTGCCCGAATGCATGGCCAATTGACCTTAGGTGCCCAAAACACCATAGAATATCAAAGGGCAAGTTTGGGCAAGAATGGGCACAAATGGGCAAGTTTGGGCAAGAACGGGCGTGCCACGGGCGAAAGTTTGCCTTGCCAAGCGTTGACCGACTGTTGACCGCGCCAAGGATGCGTGGCTCGGCTAACTTGGGGCCCAAGAAAAGTTGTTTGGAATCGAATATTAGTAGCTTGGAGCCGAAATTTAGGTGGCCACGTGTCACTCATCCGCTTGAGTAGCGAACGTGTCATCGCGGGTAGATGACACGTGGATTGGTGACTCGCCCATACTCATGACACGTGGACATGCTGACTCGCCAATCCCTTGCCTATAAAAGCCCAACTCGACCACATTTGATTTGTGAAGAGAAATTGAGGTGGGAGTGAGAGGCTGCCGAGTTTAACCCGTCTGTTCGATCCAAGTTAGGGTCCCATAGCCGAGAACTCTGCCTGAATCATTAGAAGCTTTCCGTTGGTTACTGAGTGAGTTCTGGATAATTGTTTAAGTTTCATAATCATATCCTCATGCATTCTTGATTGATTTCATGAGTTATATGAATTGTTTGAATGGTTATATTCGATTGCATATGTGATCTTTAGATTCTTATGCTATTGCTTATGGTTGAGAGGTTGTGCTGAGATATTGATGATTCTATGTGTTGATTTAATCATATGTTTCATAATATCTTAAAATTTGGGGTCTTGGTACGTGGTGCTTGTGGTAGGAGGCAAAGACTATAAGCGTGCCAAGATCGTGATAAGTCTGGCCTTCGTAGTGAACCGTGCTATTTTTGGGGTCTTGTAACGTTGTTACCTTGGCCGAGTGTCTACACGACGGTGTAGCGTTTGGTAGTGATGCTCCGATTGCATACCTTTGTGGTTGTAATGCGGGAGATCACGGGAGTGTGTGTTTGGTGTTGGGTTTGGCAGCATATCCGGCCCTATTTAAAAGATTTAATAAAACTGGAGTCTTAATGCATTGCATATTTATGTAGTTGCTTCGACAAGCTACCTTTCGTTGCCATTCTATGTTGCGTGTTTCATGTTGGGTATTTGGGTTGGGGTAAACAAATGTCTGTTGCAGGGAATCCCAAGCTCACTGAGTAATCTTAGATTACTCATGATTCTACTTGTTTTGCAGGAAACCCGTAGTGGGAAATAGAGGGCGTGGTGGACATTAGGAAACCCAGTAGTTTTGTGCCTTTTGTAAAACAAGTATGTTTCTAATATGTATCGTGCTTTTGGCACTAGGCCCTGGCCATGAAACTTATAAATGTTTGGTAACATGTTGTGTAATATTTATACTTATGAAATCAATCAGGTTTTCTTGTACAAATTGCGAGTAATGACCACTACAGGAAATGTGGGTATTGATAGCATAATAAGATAGCGTTTTTTTTTATCTATGTGCTATAATTGACTTAATCGTGTTTTAAAGATAGCGTTTTGTATATTGTAAACGCTATAAATTATTAAAGCGGGATAATGAAATTGACGCGGGGCAATTTTGTGGTTCTAATCTTTAGTATCCCGCTATTGAAAATTGTATGAGGAAAAAGTGAAATTTTGGCTAAGGCAAAATAAACAAAATCCTAAAAAATAACTTTCTCATTTTTGTTGGATCTAAAAAATCAACTTTTCATTCTCGATCTCTCATTTTCTCTCTTGAGGTATCATTCGAATTTCTTGAGTTATTGAGCACAAAATCTGCAACTCTCACTCGATTTCTCTCAATCTCACTCGCTTTCTCTGTCTCTCCATCTAATTCGCACTTTATTTCACTCGATTTATCAGTCTCTGAATTCGATTTCTCAGTCTCTCAACTCGATTTATCACAATCTCCCTACAATCTTCAATAGGTATGTTCTCATTCAATCATAGCTTCTTTGTTCTTTGGAATGGAAAACAATTTTGATTTGTGGTTCCGATTCTTGGCTTGTGTGAACATGGATGCGGAAGTTTGTGATTTTGGGTATCAATTTTGATTTGTTAGTTTTGATTCTTAGTTTCGGAGAACATGCATGTCTTGTTTGGATTATGTTTTTTTGGGTTTCGATTATGATTTTTGGGTTTCGGTTGAAACTGTTCTTCATTTATCAGTTTCAGAAATGGTGAAGACAAGAGGTGGAGGTAAAGTTGGTTCTCGTCGTAGTAGACGTAACCAAGGCTTGGAGGTAGAAGATATAACACCACAAGTTGCTCCTGCAACAACATTAAAGGTGAATAAGAAAAGAAAAGCAAAGAAAGTGGCTACAAGAAGAAGCAAGAAAATGGCTGCTCGAGATGATGAGGTAGAAGATGTTACACCTGTAGATGATGAGGTAGAAGATGTGACACCGCAAGATGATGAGGTAGAAGATGTTACACCGGATGTTGTGGAAGAAGAGAAGGGTAATGACAAAGATGTAACAGTACCGGAGGCTGATCAGACTGAGAAAGCAAATGTCTGAAGATGAGAAAGAAGATTCTGAGATAGAAGGAGAAGCTTGTTTGACTGGACAAGAACAGCAGGAGAATGAAGAAGCTGCCAATATGGAAGAAGCTGCCAATATGGAAGAAGCTGCCAATATGGAAGAAGCTGCCAATATGGAAGAAGATGGTGAAGGAAGTAAAGTAGCGGAGGAAAGAGTGAAAGAAAGAAAGAAGAGAGGACCAACAAAGATGCGTAAAGTGGATGAAAATCCTAATGAAAAGGTTTCAGTTACTTTCACTGACTTTGGTGATCATGTTGGACCTGGTTCAATAACATTATCATCTTTTCTTTGTGTCCTTGTGAGGGAACACGTTCCGGTTACACTAGCTGATTGGAGGAAAATTGATGCAGTGGCTAAACAAGCAATGTGGGAAGAAATTCATGTATATATTTATATGGAAAAAAAATTTGGTTGAACATAAATGAAACAGGTGTGACTTTTGATTGTTGTATGTGATGTAGGGGAGGTTTAACTTGCAAGAAGAATGGTAGAGAGTTGTTATTTTTAAGCAAATTGGAAATATCTGGAGGGCTTGGAAGTCAAGGCTAGTTTCAGAAGTACGTGCTGCGAAGACTATTGCTGAGAGAATAGATTTAAAACCCAGCAACATCCCATCCATTCAAGTGTGGAACTCTTGGGTTAGGAGCAAGACTAACGCAGCTTTCACGGTTAGTTATCTACAACTAACAACTTTCTTGTTTATATGTCATGGCTGATAGATTTAATGTGTTGATATTTATCATGTAGGAAATAAGTAACAAATACAGGAAGATGAGACAAAATCAGATTCCTCACACCACCAGCCGTAAAGGAATGCTTTGTTTAGCTCATGATATGGTAATAATAGTTGTCAAATATCTATATATATTGTATTCTTGTTAGAACAAATTGGTACTAAGATATATATGTACTTTATATAGAAAAAAAAAGAGTACAGACCCAAGTAAGGTGACTAGGAGTAAGGTATGGATTGCGGGACACACTCATGCTGATGGTAGACCTGTGAAGCCTCAATTTGCTGAGACTATGGTGAGAATTCTGGAACTTGTTATGGCCTGTGTATAAGTAATGGATTATGATAAATTAGTTTTTTTTGGTTTAAATGTTTGTATGATCAGGAACAAATACATTCACTTGATAGTCAAATGGACTCTACATCAGCTTGTGAAAACATAAGGGAAGATGCTGTGAGCAAGATTTTGGGAAAAGACAAACCTGGACGAGTAAGGGGGTTTGGTAGAGGGATTACGGCTACTAAGTTAGCATTTCTGCAAGCTAGAGACGCAAAGATGGCAGAAATGCAAAGTGAGATTCAGGAGTTAAAGGGAATGGTCCGAGACTTAGCTGGAAAAAAGGTAAACTGTCCTTGTTCCTTATCTCAGTTAAAGGGAATGATGATACTGAAACATCTGGAATGGTTAATTGGATTGGTTTTAATAATTCTTGTTCCTTATCTCAGAAAAGTTACAATGATACTGAAACATCTGAGAGTTTTGGTGGATTCAAAGAAGGAGTTAGAGTACAAATATTAGATTGGATTCATTCAGGAGATGTAGTTGTAGGTGAAGGAGAATTGTGTTCTGCTGAACCGATGTACAAAATTGGTCGTATACCAATTGGTCCTAATGCAATGGTTGTCCTTGTTAAGTCTGCACTAAGCTTAGAAGCTTCTCTGTGGAGGCCTACAACAGATGTGTTATATCTTGAAGAAGCTGTGGGATGCAAAATACCTTGGCCAATAGACAAAGTGCTTTTGTATAAGGGTCCAGCCGCTTCTGAAGATGTATCCATGGTCAAGTTTCCCAATCATTAGCTTCTTACATTTGTATAAGGGTCCAACCGCTTCTTAAAGTGCTTTTGTATAAGGGTCCATGATATATCTCTAATCATTAGCTTCTTACATTTTAGCAAACCAAGGAAGGTGAAACTCGAAGATTCAAAATATATGATTGGACTAATGAAGACGATGAGGTTATTGCTGAAGGTGTTGTGTGCTCATCTAACTCCAAAGAGAAGGTTAACAATATACCTCTAGAACCAAGTGCTGTTAGTATTCAAGTTGTGAAGGTGTTCAATGGTAATGCTCATTTGTGGAGGCCAACTACTGATATTTGTTTAATGGGTGATGCAATTAACGAGAAAATCGCATGGCCAGTCCTAAAGATTGACGTCACGGCTGCCACCACTACAGATGCAGCACTACCTAAAGTCCAGGTTTGTTATTGTAACCTTGTTAATTCATTTGTTTGTCTGCTGGTTGATGTTGGAACTTTCATTGATGTTGGAACTTGCTTTTATTATTGGCTTTGAGTTGTAGAGTTCAGGCAGCAACAGTTCCACAAAAAGTCCAAAGCAGAAGTGTTTTCTTTTAGATTGCAGCAATTCTGGACATAAGGTAGCTGAAGGAAGAGTACTTTCAACAGACCCGAACGATGCTTGCCATAATGTACCCCTAGGTCCTAATGCAAGCAAAGTCTGGGTTGAAGTGGCTAAGATTGGTAATGCAATGGTCTGGAGGCCAAATCCAGAGATCGAATACATTTCTGATGCAATAGGTTCAGTTGTAGCATGGCCAAATGATAAAATAAAGTTCGTGTGAAACTTAGACTGTGTAATAGGTTCAGTTTGTGTTTTTGTACCAAAAACCGATATTGTATTATAAGATTGTGTAATATTATGGTATTGGTAAACCAGATTGTGTAATATTTTGGATTGTGTTTTTAAACACCAAATTTAAACTCTAAACCCCAAATTTGAACACTAATTAAAAGTTGAACTTTAAACCCCAAATTTGAACTTTAAACCCCAAATTAAAACACTAAACCCCAATGTTAAAACGCCTAAACCCCAAATTTACCCTAAACCCTAAAGTTACCCTATACCCTAAAGTGAAAACTCTAATTAAATCCTAAAGTTAAAAATCTTAATCTCAAACATTGAAGTAAAACTTCTAAATCCTAAAGTGCAAAACATAAATCCCAAAGTTTAAACCCTAAACCTTAAACTAAGCCTTAGTGTTTATGAACATATAACTTAGATAGTTGGAATACTATCTTATATTAATTGTTCTTAATTTTAAAATTTTATATTTATAAGAAATATATTTTAAAAATTGAAATTATTATATTGAAATTATTTAAAAAATAATTTATATTTTTTGATTAATAAAAAAATTGTATATGCTAATTTTGGATTTGAAACAAAAAAATTATTCTTTGCCAATGAAAAGTAACCTCCTAGATTGGGGGACGAATCCTAGACCGTTGATCTGTCTCGCTAACTTTGATCTGAGCCGTTCTTGTTATTAGCCAATAGTGACTAACCTCCGAGATTGCAATCCACACCGTTAGATATGTATCGCCAACTTTGATCTCAGCCGTCCTTTCTTATTGTAGACGTGATTAATGTAGACCGTTGATCTGTCACTCTAGTTTTGATCTGAGCCGTTCGTGTTATTAGCCAATGGTGACTAACCTCCGAGATTGCAATCTACATCGTTCGATTCGTTTCACTTCTTTTGATCTGAGCCGTTCATTCTTTAGTGTCTGATTTCGCGGTGAAACGAAAAAATCAGAACACACACAACTCGTGTTTAGGGTTTACCAAAATCTCTCCAAGTCGCTTTAGGGTTCATTCAGATGTTTTAGGGTTCAGCAATTTCAGAACGGATCCATCTCCATCGTAACCAAATGGATAAGATGTGGATTTCGCTGCCAAGGTATACACTAAATTCTTTCTGAGCTTATTAACCGATTGAAAGAAATCTAGCTAAGTTCTTTTCAAATTTACAACGTAGGAATAGTTTTGAGTACTTAGAAGGAGCAACAAACTTCGCCAATTCATCAGCAAGAAGATTGGGCAATCTGTCTGAAATGCTATGCCCGTGTAGAGATTGTCGCAATTTATGCCATCAGTCTATCAAAGAAATTGTTGAGCATCTAGTGATAAGGGGTATGGATAAGAAGTATAACACTTCTTGTTGGAGTACTCATGGTGAAAAAAGAGCATCTACAGAAGACGGTGGTCCTCAATATGAAACAGAGGCATTTGACTTGTTTAAGACAGCATTCTCTATGGGTGAAGGTGAACCAAATCAGACGAATGATGATCAGGGAAACGACGATGAAGCAGTAGAGGAAACTGAGTTTAGGCAGAAGTTAAGAGAAGTTGAAACTCCATTGTACTCTGATTGTATCAAATACACAAAGGTTTCAGCAATTATGGGACTTTACAGATTCAAGGTTAAAAGTGGTGTGTCGAAGAACTACTTTGATCAGCTGTTGGATTTAATTCAAGACATGCTACCTGAAGACAATGTACTTCCGAAGAGTTTAGCTGCAATCAAAAGAATCCTGAAGATATTTGGTTTCGAATATGAAAATATCTATGCTTGCAAGAATGATTGCATGCTATATAGGAAGGAGTTTGAGAAGTTAGATAGCTGTCCAAGATGCAAAGTTTCAAGATGGGAAATGGATAAGCACAGTAATGAGATAAAGGTTGGGATTCCAGCCAAGGTCCTTAGATATTTTCCAATCAAGGACAGATTTAGGAGAATGTTTAGATCAAAAAAGATGGTTGAAGATTTACGTTGGCACTATATAAATGGCACTGAAGATGGTATAATGAGACACCCCGTTGATTCTATATCTTGGGCACAAGTGAATGATAAATGGCCAGACTTTGCTGCTGAACCAAGGAATCTTCGACTTGGAATTTCAACAGATGGGTTGAACCCTTTCTCCATGCAAAACACCAATCACAGCACACATGGCCAGTATTGTTGGTGAAATATAACACGGCTCCGACTATGTGTATGAAGGCTGAGAATATAATGTTGTCTTTGCTGATCCCTGGTCCAACAGCTCCTGGTAATAACATAGATGTTTACTTGGCACCACTGATAGACGATTTAAAAGATTTGTGGGTATTGAAGTATATGACTCATTTGCGAAGGAGAATTTCACACTTAGAGCCATGCTGCTATGGAGTATTAGTGACTATCCAGCCCTAGGAACATTGTCTCGATGTAAAGTGAAGGGGAAACAAGCTTGCAATGTATGTGGAAAAAAGATACACCTTCCAGATGGCTTAAGTTTAGCCGTAAGTTTGTCTATATGGGGAATAGAAAGAGACTACCGCCTGGCCATCGTTACAGATATAGAAAAGCTTGGTTTGATAACACTGTTGAGGAAGGGAATGCCAATAGGATACAAACTGGCGCTGAAATATATGAGACACTACAAGCTTTTAGAAATGATTTTGGAAAACCTCTAGATAAGGAAAATAAAAGAAAAAGAATTGAGGTGGAAGATGATGAGGTGGTTCAAGAAGAAGAGTGTGAAGAATCAAATGATCTATGGCGGTGGAAGAAGAGATCAATATTCTTTGAACTACCTTACTAGAAGGTAAAGAAAATTTGTAATTGAATGATATTCTGTTATTGTGGATCTGAATAGGCCTAACAGTTTCTTATTTCTCTTGTTAGGATTTGCCTGTTCGTCATAATATTGATGTTATGCACGTAGAAAAAAATGTGTCGGATGCTATATTGTCTATCTTGATGCAAAGTGCTAAGTCTAAAGATGGTTTGAAAGCAAGAAAAGACTTAGAAGATATTGGAATCAGAAATAACTTGCACACAGAGGTCAGGGGAAAGAAAACATACTTACCTCCAGCAGCCTATTGGTTATCCAAGAAAGAGAAGACTATTTTCTACAAAAGGTTATCTAAGTTTAGAGGTCCTGATGGTTATTGTGGTAATATTGCGAATAGTGTTTTAGTTAATCCTCCAAATATAGGTAGTTTAAAATCGCATGATCATCATGTCCTAGTACAGAATTTGTTACCGGCTGCATTAAGAGGCTTGTTACATAAGGGTCCTAGGATTGCCATAAATAGATTATGCAGTTACTTCAACAGGTTGTGTCAGCGCATCATCGACCCGGAGAAACTTTTGATAATGGAGACAGAGTTTGTGGAAACAATGTGTCAACTTGAGCGCTTCTTCCCTCCATCCCATTTTGATATCATGTTCCACCTTCCAATACATCTATCAAAAGAGGCACGTTTGGGAGGACCAGTACACTTTCGCCGGATGTATCCCTTCGAAAGGTTTGATGTACTCATTTGGTTCAATATATGTATTTCCTGCAATGATTTTCAACTAATATTCATTTCTTGACTGAGATATAGGTACATGAAAACACTAAAGGCGTTTGTTAAGAATCATGCAAGGCCAGAAGCATGTATGGCTGAGGGGTATTTAGCTGGAGAATGCGTTGTATTTTGTTTAGAGTTCCTTAAAGACTCAGTACCAGTTCAAGAAACAGTTAATCGCAATGAAGATATTGAGGCTGATAGAAGCGTGATTGAAGGTCGACCTCTTTAGAAGGGTGTAGAAGTTACCCTATCAGATAAAGAAAGAGACACTGCACATCGTTATGTGCTAATGAACATGGCATCTTTGGATCCTTATGTCGAGTAAGAGGTTACCCTTTATGTTTGATCTACTAATTTTTAGTATAATTTCTTTCTGAGAACTGTTATCTAATGTAAAATTAGGATGCATTTGGAAGAATTACAAGCTAATGATGCTCGATGTGCAAAAAATAAAACATTTTTATGGAAAAACCATACTGAGCAGTTTGCACAATGGCTTAAAATAAAGGTTTCCAGATGCAGCTTGTCTTCTTGATTATTTGTTATACAACTTGTTAAATTATATTGACTTATTAGCTTGTTAGCTTCATGCTAATGTTTTGCTTGATGACTGGTTAGCTTATCTTGATGTTTGATGACTGGTTTTCTTAGCACAGATTGTTAGCTTATTGCTTAGCTTGATGACTGGTTTTTGTGGAACAGATTGTTAGCTTCATGATCATGTTTTGGTTAATGACGGTTTAGCTTATTGCTTAGCTTGATGACACTTTTTCTAGGCACAGATTGTTAGTTTCATGATAATGTTTTGCTTGATGACTGGTTAGCTTATCTTGAAGCTTGATGACTAGTTTTAGCACAGATTATTAGCTTATTGCTTAGCTTGATGACTGGTTTCCGTGTGGCACAGATTGTTAGCTTCATGATCATGTTTTGCTTAATGACTGGTTAGCTTATTGCTTAGCTTCATGATATTTTAGTACTTCAGCTTCATGATCAAGTTCTGAATTTACTGTGGCAGATTAATTCAGACTCAACAAATCATTCTAAGGAGACAAGGTGGTTGGCATTTGGACCAAGAAATGTTGCCTTAGCACATAAAGGATTTATTGTTAATGGGCAACGGTTTCATATAGATGCTATTAAGCGGAAGACACAAAACAGTGGAGTAACTTATGAAGCATTTAGCATGTGTAGATCAAGTGCTCGAGATATGAGACAAGTCGCTGATATGCTTACATATTATGGAGTGATAAAGGAGATTTTACTTATGGACTATCACATGTTCAAAGTGCCGCTGTTCAGATGCAATTGGGCCAACACAGGGAATGGTGTGAAGGAGGAAGATGGTTTCACCCTTGTTAACCTTCATATGAACCAAACAGCCTATTTGAAAGATCCATTCATTCTACCTTCTCAAGCAAAACATGTTTTCTATTCTAGGGAAGATGATGATTCAAATTGGTATGTTGTTATGAGAGCACCACCTAGAGGCTATCATGAGTTGGAAACAGAAGAGGATTTAGGTGGTGCACCTTTGCCTGTCCAAGAAGTCGATGAATTAGATGATGAAGCTATTGATGATGATAGTGTTTATGTTAGGAATGATTATGAAGGCTTGTTAGTAGTAGATTGATGTATAGGTTTTTGTGGTTTTTGTAAACAATGAAATTTGTTATGGTTTTCTAAACATTTAAATATTAATTTTAATTTTTTTTTAACATTTAATTGATTGAAATAAAAAATATATTATAAATAAAAATGATTTGTAATAATTTTTAATAAATAAATTTTGAATAATTTAAAAACAAACTAATAACACGAAACATTTGCTATCTTTGATATAGGTCAAAATCAAATTAATGAGTTTTAATAACATTTGAATCATGTTATTAAGAATATTAACAATTGCAGAACAGAAAGCGCTATCGTTATATAAATAACTATAGCACAACAAGAATCCGCTATTAAATGTGTCCGACCTACGATAACAGGCGATCTCAGAGCGGTTAAGGAAACACTATTATATAAAACTAATAGCGTTTAACGCCCGCTATTAATACCCACATTTCCTGTAGTGGACTGATAATGACTTAGTCCGAGTCGGCACAACATTTAAATATCACGAGGGTTGGCAAGCCTAAACGATGTTTAAGTGGGAGAGTGGTCGTCAATACACCAGCCAAGGGTTGGGATGGGTTCCCGAACCTCGGTTGGATATTGATGATCAATCTCAATGTGGCGTTTTCGAGGCGCCCGTTACTTGTCCGGTCATAGAGCGTCTCGGGGGTGTTACAGATAGTCCCAATTAGGAGCTCGAACAATAGGAGCAGATACAAAAGCTTCCTTGATGGTGTGAAAGGATTTGAGGCAGTCCTCATCGAATTTGAACACGGTCTCCTTACACAATAGTCTGGTTAACGGCTTGGTTATCTTGGAGAAGTCCTTAATAAATCTCCTGGAGAACCCAGCATGACCAAGGAAACTTCTGATGTCTTTGACAGGTTTTGGTGATGGCAACTGCATCATCACTTTAATTTTTCCCATGTCAACCTCTATACCCTTCTCTAATATCTTGTGACCCAATACTATGCCTTCCTTCACCATGAAATGACACTTTTCCCAATTGAGAACAAGATTAGTCTTTTCGCACCTGGTCAATACCTTGCCAAGATTCAACAAGCATGAGGAGAAAGAGGGGCCATAGACTGAAAAATCATCCATGAAGACCTCCACCATCTCCTCGATTAAATAAAAAAATATAGAGGTTATACACCTCTGAAATATTGCAGGGGCATTGCATAAACCAAATGACATTCTTTTATAAGCAAAAGTTCCATAAGGACATGTGAAAGTGGTTTTCTCTTGATCATTAGGGTGAATTGATATTTGAAAGAAACCACTATATCCATCAAGAAAGCAGTAGTATGGGTGATTAGCTAAGCGTTCAAGCATTTGATTAATGAATGGTAGAGGAAAATGATCTTTCCTAGATGCATCATTTAGCTTTCTATAATCAATACACATTCTATGCCCAGTTATAGTTCTAGTTGGGATCAATTCATCCTTTTCATTTTTAACAACAGTCATTCTGCGCTTTTTAGGGATGCAATGCACTGGAGAAACCCAAGTACTATCAGAAATAGGGTAAATGAATCCAGCATCAAGCAGTTTCAAAATTTCTTTTTTCACTACTTCTTTTGAGTTAGGATTTAACCTCCACTGTGATTCAATGCTAGAATAGGATTCGTTTTCTAGATGGGTCCTATGATTGCATAAACTAGGTGAAATTTCCTTAATGTCAGATAATGAATAACCAATTGCTCTCCTATACTTTCTAAGTTCAGACAATAGCAGGTTCACTTCTTCATCATTTAACTCAGCATTAATGATCACAAGGTAAGTAGAGTTTGAACCAAGGAATGCGTACCTCAGAAATTTAGGAAGTGATTGGTCGAGTATGTCTTCGAGTGAGCAGGTTGAACTTGTGTTGACCCTTCTTCACTCATTTCCATTGCCTCTGTTGCTCCCCCTTCAATTCCTTAAAGGGTTCTGAATCTTCCATCGCTTTTTGTGTGTCTAACAGCTTCTGGTAACCCAAAGTCTCCAAATGCAGAAACCCATCTTCTCCATTCTTGGTCAAAGGGCTATTAAGGGGATCTTCTTCTACAAGCTCTTCCAGTAACTCATTAGCTAACTGATCCATCTCTTCGATCCAAAAGAGTTTTCCTTCTATAGTAGGCTTCTTCATTGCATCTTTGACGAAAAAGGTCATCCTAAAATCTTTGTCAGGGTTTAGATCGATCTTCCCTTTCTTGACATCAATCATAGCTCTTGCAGTTGCTAAGAAAGGTCTTCCCAAAATCAAAGGGTCTTTGGGGTATTCATCCATCTCTAGGACTACAAAGTCAGTGGGTATCTTTATAGCTCCAATCCTGATTAGCAGGTTTTCGAGTAAACCATGAGAGATCCTTACTGATCTGTTAGCTAGGATAAGAGATATGTTGCAGGATTTGTATTGAGTGAACTCCAATATCTTGGCAACAGATAGTGGCATGAGGCTGACTGATGCTCCTAAATCACATAGACATCTGTTGAAAGCCAATTGACCTAAAGAGTATGGTAGAGTGAATGAGCCAGGATCACTAAGCTTCTTGGGAATGATCTTCTTCTGTATAATAGCACTGCATTCGTGACTCAATACTACCACCCCTTGCACGTCTTGAATTCTCTCTACGATAAAGTCTTTCAGAAACTTGTGGGAATCCGGGATTAGTGCTAGAGCGTCAACGAGAGGTATCCGCAACTCAACTTTCTTGATGTTCTTGGCAAACATAGCTCTATTTTTATCTGCCAATGCTTTCTTGTGACAGCCAGGAAATGGAAGTTAGGGTTTGTAAGGAGGAGGAACACCTTTTCTTTGTTTCTGACAGCAACTGGTTTCAGAGCAGTTGGTGATGTTACTGGGAATGGTGGTCGAGTAACATGGGCTAGTGGCTGCTCGAGTGGTCGGTCGAGTGACTGCTCGAGTTGTTTGTCAGGTTGATCTTTATAAAGACTGAAATCCTCCCCATCTTGATCTACACTGTCCTCAGTGACTGTCATAGGTTCCTCTCAGGTTGGAAGTGCTTTTCCACTGCACAGGGTGATAGCATGAGCATATTCTTTTGGATTCTGAATTGCTTTTCCTGAAAGTTGGCTTGTCTATTTCTGAGCGGAAGTAGATGCAGAATTTCCCTCCAAGTATATGACTTTAGAATTCAGTGTCTCCACCTTGACATTTAGATCATTGTAGCTACAATCCAGCTTATTGTGTAACTGAGATATCTTCTTAGCAATCTCCATGGAGCCATATGCTTGTCCTTGGAGCAGCTGTTGTAGCATTTGTTTCATATCAGCGTTTGGAGAAGCAGGACCGTGGTGTTGCCGAGGTGCAAACCCAGGTGGTGGTTGCTTCTGGTAGTTCTCTTGAAATTGCTGTTTTGGAACAAAACCTTGATTGTAGGGACCAAAAAGTTTGTTCTGACCTTGTTGTTGCTGTGGAGGATACACTTGATCCTGAGGATTTGCAACTTTGGTGTTGCGGTAAGAGAGGTTGGGGTTGTTAGTCTTGAAGTTACTGTACCCTTTGTAGCCACCTTGATTGTTTATGTACCTAACTTCTTCTAACTGGTTCCCCTCCCCATCTTGGACTTGATACTGCTCGTCAACAACAAGGAAGTGCACATGCTTCTTTGGCTAAGAAGAATCATGTCCAGCTTGTCATTCAGCGCCTTGATCTCCTTCTTGTGTTTGTCATCCGAGTCAGCTATGCCTCTGATGGTCCTGTCGCAGTCCTCGTTGTAATTTCCATCTGACTGAGCTAGGTGCTCAACCAATTCCTAGCCTTCTTCAACATCTTTATTCTGAAAATTTCCATTGCTAGCGGTATCCAGAAGCATTCTTATGCGTGGTAGAACACCTCTCTATAAAGTGCTGAGCAGAGAGGCTTTATTAAAGCCATGATGAGGGCATTGGTTGATGTAACCCTTGAAACGTTCCTATGCTTCATAGAAGCTTTCACCAGTCTTCTGTTAAAAACCAGAGATCTCATTTTTGAGTTTTGCAGTTCTGGCGTTGGAGAAGAACTTTGCTAGAAAGGCCTTCTTGCAATCATCCCAGGTGGTGATTGAGTCATGGGGCAGATTCTTCTCCCAGATGTGTGCTTTATCGCCCAAGGAGAATAAAAACAACCGAAACTTGAATCCGTCTTCACTGACACCGTTGATTTTTGTTAGGTTGTAGAGTCTATCCAATTCATCCAAGTGGTCGAGTGGATCTTCCATAGGTAGACCGTAGAACTTGTTCCCCTGAATCATCGAGATGAGACCACTCTTAATCTCGAAGTTGTTGTTCTGGATAGAAGGAGGTGCAATTCCTTTCCCTTGACGGTGATCCCGTGGTGCATTTCCAACACCATTGTTTGTAGGGCCATTCCTTTTGCGAGCTTCGTCCAGACCTGTAGTGTATAAGGACATGTAAACTAGCCATGTAAATGATCTCTTGTCTCCAAGGTGTGCTAATAGAGAATACAGCTTGGCGTAGCTTGGGGTTTCATTTGATCAGCTTGTCACCCGCAGCTACTCTGTTTATTTGAACTAGCCATGTAATGAATGAATACTTAGGCGTCGAGTGCTTGAACCAAATTCCGTTGTAATTCTCCATCAATGGCCTTGCGGTGTGAATTTGCATCCACGTCTCTTTGGTGTGAAAAGCTTTGCGGTAATGGTCGTTCTTCAATAGCAGGTTTTGGGGTTTCTAGCAGTCCTAAGTGAACATGCAGGAAACAGATATTCAAGCAGAATAGTAAAAACACTCGACAAACACAGCTCGTTGCCAAGCACTGAGTGTGGTCGAGTGACAGGTCGAGTAACAGACAGAAAATGTAACAGGAATACTCGACTGCACAGTCTAATGCCAGACAACTGGGTGGTCGAGTATCAGAGTGATAACATGCAAAAAAGCAAATGCTAAACAACAGGCAGCAAGATGTAGTAACAATAGCAGAGTAAACAAAGAAATCAATCATATGAGAAATTCCCGAGGATGGGGTAATTGAGTAGTTTTGTTTCTTCAATTTACATGTGATTGACATGCTCAATAAGTTATCCCTAGACAACAAGTTCGATAACCAAATCTAAGTGCCACCGCAACAGAGACCCTCAAGTTAAAGCAGTCCCAGACTCGATCACCATTGACGAGAGCTAACCTAACATGCATTACGAATCAACAAGTTAAAGCCAAAATGCTCCTTGTAACCAATACCTTGGTACAAAACCACGAATCTCTGGAATTAGGTGTTCAGACATTTCATCGAAAAACCTTTTGGGCGTGGAAATGTCTGGGCTCAAATTCCAGTTGATCAGAAAGCAATAGGCATTAAGAACAACTAATCTAGAAGAGATCTATAAATCAAACTCAACCACCTAGCATACTGAGGATTCTAAACTACTCTAACCCATCCTCAAGAACCTAGTCACTACTCAGACATCATTGTAGAAAACATAAACGATGACATGAATGAAAACATCATAGCAACAGAGTAATAGCAAGATGATAACAAGATGAACCACTTAGTAAAAAAAACAAAAAGCGAATACTGAATAGATTAAGAGAAATCCGGATTACAAAATGTCAAGAACTCAAACTGTTTGCGGAAATAAAACTTGTCCTTGAAAATGTAAAATACATGCTACTTATAGCGAAATATTCTGAAACCCTAATACTCAAAACCTTCCCGCCTCAACATCAGTCCCTGCTTATACTCAAGAGAGTACGGACGATTTCGTATCCGTCAACTTCACCTGATCACTGAGGTAACACCACCACCACCATTGTACATACCATAGCAGTTTTATTTTCTTTGTTTGTTGTTTGTTTTGGTCTTGAATTTTCGTTCAGATTTTTATTACACAAGGGACTGTTTATTTTAGTTTGGGGGAGTGTTCAAGACGTGTTTGACATTGTGTTCTCTTTACCTATTTCAAATTTTTCTTAAAATGATTTCACAAAAACAGAGTATCATGTAGATTGCAATTCATTTTAGGATTGTATATAGAGTGTTTGTATTTAGGATTGCTCATTTGCATAGGGGATAATAATGATTTCAAACTGTAGAGCATGTAAATTAAATGAAGTAAGTTCAATGCCCAGGTTGTTAGTTCTCTGTTGCGTAACCGATTGTTTCCTTGAAGTAAGACCGCACCCTGCTTTGAATTTACAACTTTACTATATTGCTTTGATTCGAAACTCGCTAATCTGGTGCCATTCCCTATCTATTAGAACCTGAACTGAATTTGCAATTATCATGTTAATGCATTGTTTGTGAACTCATGGCTACCATATACATACTTGGATTATCTTATTCACTTCACCACCCTTTGTTAATCCAAGTAGCTGACTCTCATCTTTAGAGCAGTTTCCCATACCCTGAACTTAACCTTATTTAAACCCAAAGATCATTTTGTGTGTGATTGTGACTTCTTTTTCAGATTGAGATTGGTATAACGTGTTAGGTATGAGCCGACAAGAGCAGTTTTTCATGTAGACTTGGCCTACTCTTTTTAGGTTAGTTAGGATTAAGTGGAGACTTGTATTTGGGATTGAGATTATGTATGGGATGAAGGAGAAAGAGAATGGGAATGAAAAGAAAAGAAAAAAGGGTAAGAGTTTAAAGTTCTTAAGGGGGATACAAAAGAAAGTGTTAGTCTAGTAAAGGGTCTAGAACTCAAAGAGAGTTAGGCATTGTAATTCAAAGAAAAGGGTAAAATGCCCTCTATGCTATAAGTTTAGAAGAAAAGCCTTAAGTTTACCAATTTTAAAACCAAACCCGTTAGACTCTTGAATCGTTTTAAAGAAACACCCCTAAGAACTTGAACCAAAAGAGAGAAAGAATGAGAAGAAGGGTAGAGTTAGGACATCTAAGGGACTGGATCATCTTCTGTGCTATCATACTATATATCATTGGGTAGATGGGAGTCTGTTCTTGTATGTGTCCGTTAGCTCTTACCTTTAGCATTCTGCTAAAGCTCAATCTTTTCTCTGAAAGTCCCCTGTTACTCGACCAATTCATTAGAAGGACCATTTTTGTCTCTTAGCGTAAGCCTGAAACCAAATGAGTTCATAACCATTGCATTGCTTGATCCACTGTTCGTGCTGAACAAATGTTAAAGGGAATTGGTTGATGTGAATGCTGGAATGCTTGAATAGGTTGCATTGTAAGGAGTATGGCTAAAGTTCTTAAGTAAGGATCTATCACCTTGCAACCTAAAATTAGCTAGCTAGATATTGATCTCACCCGTTCTATATGCATTTTTAGGTTTTTGAATCCCCACCTTCAAACCTCTCCTTCAACTAAAGTTTTTTGTTTGCTTGAAGGCAAGCAAGAGATAAGTTTGGGGGAGTTGATAACACTGTATTTTAGTCATTTTAGTTATTTATTTGTCATCATTTAGCTTAGTGATCACTCATTGTTTCATATCATTTTGCATCACATTTAGCTTATTTTGCACACTTAGGCATTTAGGATCATCTTGCATACATATTGCAAGTTTTGGTGTGTTTTCAGGTGCAAAAGGAGCTTACAAGGAATCTACTCGACCCTCTACTCTATCAAACCATGAGGGAAGCAGCCGAGCATTCTACTCGACCAGTTTACTCGATCCAGGCAGCTACAGAGGAGGCAGTAGACTCTACTAGACCCCCTACTCGATCCTCCACTCGACCAGTTTACTCGAGCAAGGGCAACCAACTCTACAAGACTTGTTGATCGTTCAAAGCATCTTCGGATCCTCCTCATTCCCGACTCAACCAGACAGCTGAGCATAAGAATAAAAGAGGAAGAAGCAACTACTCGACCAATTGATCACTCGGAGTATGGAGGCAAAGGCGCAGACTTTGCAGCACCCTCTTTACTCAATCCCCAAGATCGAGCATCCATCCAAACCGCCTCAAGTCTTTTTTCTTCTAGTGAATCTAGGGTTTCCGACATTTTAGTATAAATAGGTAACTTTGGGATTTGTCCAGAGGACCAAGCTTTTATTTTGTAGTTTTTTTGTGTGTTTTAGAATCTTGAAACTTTAATTACTCTTAATCTATTTCGTTTTTGCATTTAGTTCTTTGAGCAAATTTGTTTATCTTGTTTAGATCTACATTTTGGTATGATTTTAGTAATTTCTCAGTTTGTGTTCTTCATTATGTTGCTTGAGTAGTGATTAGGGTTCTTGAGGATGGATTAGATTAGGGTAATCTCTAGGTTAGTCAAGTGGTTAAGATTAGGTTAGATCCCTTCTCGATTCGTTGGCCCCTATGCGGTTTTCACTGCTAATGTGGGAATTCGACCCTAGGTATCCACCATCCAAAAGACGTTCAAATGGATGCCTGATCTACGAATTCCAAGAGATTTATAGATTCTAACCCAAGAGATTGGATGTTTAGACTGCTTATTGAATTTGGTAGAATGTTGCTTAAAGCTTGCTTTGCTATGTTTCATCAACGAGAGTTGAGATTAGGAAGTGGTGTGGTTATGAGGATCTCTGTCACGAGAGTGGATTGATCTGGTTTTGAATCTATCGTCTAGGGTATTTGCCTTTCGCATGTTAGCCACCTGATGAACCCTAGAGTTGCCCTTATCAATGAATCCATCCTTAGGACTTCTATTCTTCTTAGATTTATTTGTATTCACCCCCTGATTGCACTTTTATTTACTGGTTATTTGTGTTATCTTGCTTAGTTACCTTTCATTGCATTTTGGTTCTTAAATTTGTCACATATTGGTTCTACTCGACCCAATGATCGAGTAGGGCTCTTAAAGTTCTCATTTTTGTTGTCTGAATTCTGATTTAGGATTGTTACTAGAAACCCACCATCATTATAATATGGCTTGACTTAGTTGCTTTTGTATACATCTTGATTGCTTGCAATAACAGTATTGTTTAAGGGGAATTGAACTGAACCACACTTCAGCATATAAGTAGGCTACTTATCACAAAATAGACAACTTAAGCTCCAGAAGCAATCCGGAGACGAAAATGCACGTAGGTGTCGAATGACACCAAAATCTGACGACAATTTCGAGACGCAACTTATTGATGTTTTGAATATTTCTAAATTCGGCCTAGAACTTTCTCCTATGTTTAATGAAGGTCCAACACGTTTTTAAGACTATATATATAGTTTTAAGGTCATTGTTTAGACCTAAGCTTGGAGAGGCTATTCTCCTTTTTCTCTTTTGTTCTTGGGAGCCAAAACCTTGTGGAGACTCCCTTTAGAGAAGATCTTTCGAATTCTATTCTTCTCTTGTTTCTTACTTTGATTTCTACTTTATACATGCTTTGTTCTTTGATAATCATGTCTGAGTAGTTCTCTTGTTGGGTTTAGGGATTCTTAATTAGGGATTTGGATGAATTAGTAGATCGAAAACCCTGTTAGGATAATATATTTATAATTTTTCATCTTAGATTGTTCTTAATGCTAGTTTTAGAGTTATTAACTAGAACTTGATTTTAGGATAATAGGTATACCCACCATAGGTATCTATTATCTGGAACTATCTTAGATGAGCCTAGTATTTAGATGCGTGCTAGCGTCGATTACTTAGGTGAACTTATCAAACCTGATTATAATGCTTGCTTAATTCTAGAGATTTACAAGAGACTTGGGATCAATACTATTAAGCATAGTGAGTTTCGCGGAACACCATCGGTTACTCTATATTAGTGATTTGAGTTCTAGAATGGTTCGATAATATTCCTAATTTACTGCTAAATCTACTATTCTGATATCTCCTGAGAATTTCCCTAAACCCGAACGTCTTAATCATCTGAACCTTCAATCTCTTTTATTGCTTTCTTGTCTTGTCTTTTATTTTATAATCTATTTGTTTAGCTTAATTCGAAATCTTAGTCTATCGTGTGATCTGAGAGCTTTGTTGAATTCGATCCTAAAGTACTACAATTGATCTCTTATTTGAGAGTGTGGTCTTAGGATTAATTTGACCCATATCAAATTTGGCGCTGTTGCCGAAGTTTTCTTCGATTTACCATTAGATTAGGTGTAGAATTTAGTCTAAGCTTTTTTTTTCTTTTGTTACTCACGCGTTTTTATTTCTTCTTTTTCTTCTGTTTCAGGAGTTTAAGGAATTCAAACGCAACTACAAGATGCTGATAATGATACCTGATGCTGCTGGAGTGTTACGCTACAGAGCTGGTCAGGCATACAACTAAGGAGTTAGAAAATAGATGAACAGGAAAACCTAATATCATAAATCGCCGAGGGTGTCGATCGACACCAGCTGGATGTCGCTCGACACCAAGAAGAAATCAGAGCAGATGGTCGTCGGATGACTCTTGGCGACTACAACAGACCGAATATCTTCTATTCCAATCGGTCTGCAGTCCGACCACCTACTTTCGAAAGAAGCAATTTCTCGATAAACCCTACATTATATACTCTTGTGAGTATGCACCCTTTCCATGGTTTAGCACAAGAACAACCTATGGATCATATTGATCGGTTTGAAAACTTGGTTTCAAGCATTAAGGCGAGGGTGTTTCTTATGACTATCTTCCCTGCAAACTCTTCCCATATTCTCTTGATGGGGAAGCATCTTCTTGGCTTAAGGAGTTGAAGCCTGGATCTCTGACAACTTGGAAAGAAATAAATGTCGCTTTTCTCAACAACTTTTATAATGATGCAAGATCCGAGAAGCTGAGAATGAAGATCTTTACCTTCTCTCAAGAAGCAGCTGAAGCATTTAAAGCCGCTTGGATCAGATTTAGAGGATATTAGTGAGATTGCCCGCATCATGGTTTTAGTGAGGTTCAGTTGTTAGGTATCTTCTTCAGAGGAGTTGATTGGCACTATCAGATGGCTTTGGATGCAGCTAGTAATGGGAATTTCAAGTCAAGATATCCAGAAGATGCAACAATGTTGATTGACAACTTGGCTTCCAGCACTAGTACCAAAAGCATTGACATTTCAAGGAAAATGCAGGTTTAGTATGCTGCACAGGTTGACAGTTTAGCCACTTTAGAGAAGATGGATCAACAGGAATACATGAGCTACAATCAACAATTACACATCAGAAACCGGTTCAGAAAACCACAAGCTTCATTCAGACTTATGCTTCTTCAACCCAAGCCCACCCTCCACCCGAGACCACTAAGACGATCGAGTCAATGCTCGAATAGTTTCTCAAAGGTCAAGTGAAGCAAACAACCGATATTGATCACAAACTTGATGCTTTATCCAAAGATGTGAATGGGAAGATTCAAGTATTGAACAATCGGATCAAGCAATTGATTACAAATATAGAGGAGGTTAGTGCTATTGAGTTAAAGAGTGGAAAACAGCTAAATCCAGTTCTTCAAAGAAGGATTTTTGCTGCGAAAATTGTCAATTTGGAAGAGGATGATGACGCAGTTTTTGCAGACCTGACACAAGTGTCGATTGAAAATGTTGGGTGTCAATCGACACCAGGTAACGCAGACACTGCAGAACCTGACAGTGTCGACCGACACCAACTGGGTGTCGCTCGACACCAACCTAGTCCAGACCTGCAAATTCTCCAAAACCCGATTTCAGCTGCAGAAAAGGCAACCAAACCCAAGGTTCCTTTTCCCAAGAGCCCTAGGAACTCCAAACATGAGTTAGATGATGCTATATGCTAAGCTATGATGGGTAAGCTTATTGTAGAGATGCCACTTCTAGATGTTGTGAAGTCTTCTCCTTTGGTCTGAAATTATGTTAAGAGGATGGTTAATATGGATTTGAATAATGAGCATGGTGTAATGATGATTTGTACACATGTAACTGATATTATTCAGAACAAGACTCCACAGAAACAGAAGAACTATAGGAAGAGAGTGGTTATCTCAGAACAGATTGTAGAATTGACAAGTAGACAGACTAAGGCTAGTCGAGCTGGAAAACGAGTGGCTTCGATACCCCTTCTAATGTCGATCGACACCCACAACAAACTGCACCAGAATTGAATCTCAAGGCTGAAATCGCTGCTGCAAGTCAAGGACGGATTGTAAGTAATGCACCTCTACTACTCAATACACCTCCTAAACGCCAAAGGTACTCATCTCCTCCTCCTAAACCTCCATATATCATCAATAAGACTTTAAAATTTTCAAAAACTGTTTTCCGGTTAAGCAAGCCATTAGTTTCTCGTCGGGCGCTTGTTCTTTCTTTTGATGATTGTGCAAGAAAAAAGAGTATTCCACCCATACCTGAGTCCCACCCGATGCTCCTCTCTTCCTAGATAGACCAAGCTATTGACTATAAACAAGCGCTTAGTGGGAGGCAACCCACTAGTATGGTTTCTTTTTCTTTTTCTTTTATTTTTCGTTTTTCTTTTATTTTTCTCGCTTACTCCGGATTTGAATGCCACTTAGGACAATGACGTTTAAGTCTGGGAGAGGCAGTTACTTACTATGTTTTTCTTTTTGAGTCTTATTCTTATTTTTATTTTTCTTTATGAGTCGTTTTATTGAGTCAAAATTTTGTTATGAATTATGATCTCTATTCTTTAGATTATTGTCTAGTTGATTAATGCTGCAGGTTCGACTCAATCCGAATATTGGAAAATCTAGATGGCAAACCAACAGACTTGAGGATATCATAGTTTCCAACAATACCACTAAGGTTGGAGCTAATCTCACTGCTCTTCCTTTTACCTCTTCAAAATGTTAGTATTAATAGATCTTGACTCATTGTTCATACCTGATATTGAGACTAATGTGATAAAAAGAATGTGTTCCTCTCCCCTTATAAAAATAAAAAGAAAATGAGAGATTGACAGGATTTTCATATAGTGTATAGGGGTAGGAATGTTTCCTATGACCCCATTATTATATATTATTAGGAATGATCAATTACAAAGGTTGGAAAATTGCCGAGGGTGTCAATTCAATATGCGAGTTCCCCTTTGTTTACTCCCTAAAAATAAGAAGTCTCGGGGAGAGAAAGAATACCAAAGAAAAAATAAATGAATGGTCGATTTATAGTGCAAGAATGAGTCTAGAAGGATCTTGAACGTTAGCT
Source organism: Arabidopsis thaliana (assembly GCF_000001735.4). Lineage (NCBI taxonomy): Eukaryota > Viridiplantae > Streptophyta > Magnoliopsida > Brassicales > Brassicaceae > Arabidopsis > Arabidopsis thaliana. The sequence continues at coordinate 13,942,385 of NC_003074.8, read as the reverse complement.
TCTTTGATGAGACCCAACAATGAAAGCCTGATGGATATAGTTGTGGAACTTAGGTATGGAATCTAGAATGTTGTGTAAACTTATAGAGAAGTACATGTTGGTTAGGATTTGATTAGAACTGCTAGGCATATGGATTTGGTTAGGATGATCAAGGCAATAAGCTAGAGAATGTTGAGACTCCTTTGTTTTCAAACCTCTTCCACGGGTTCGGCTTTTGGGTTTTGCTTGAGGGCAAGCAAAGGCTAAGTCTGGGGGAGTTGATATATCCCTATTTTTACCGTTTTAGCTATGTTTTAGGTATAGGTTTTAGAGTCTATTTGTTATTTCTAGAGTCTTTTCTAGTCTTTTTCAGGTCTTTACATGTTTGGGATGCATTTGGAGATTATCGAGCATTCTAGAGCAAAATAGACAACTTAAGCTGCAGAAGCAAGCCGGAGAGGAAAATGCACGTAGGTGTGGAACGACACAACCCCTGGTGTCAAGCGACAACAATACCTGACGGTAATTTCGAGACGCAATTTATTGATGTTTTGAACATTTCCAAATTCAGCCCAGAACTTTCTCCTATGTTTAATGAAGGCCCAACACTTTTTTAAGACTATATATATATTTTTAAGGTCATTGTTTAGACCTAAGCTTGGAGAGGCTATTCTCCTTTTTCTCTTTTGTTCTTGGGAGCCAAAACCCTATGGAGACTCCCTTTAGAGAAGATCTTTCTAATTCTATTCTTCTCTTGTTTCTTACTCTGATTTCTACTTTATACATGCTTTGTTCTTTGATAATCATGTCTGAGTAGTTCTCTTGTTGGATTTAGGGATTCTTAATTAGGGATTTGGATGAATTAGTAGATCGAAAACCCTGTTAGGATAATATATTTATAATTTTTCATCTTAGATTGTTCTTAATGCTAGTTTTAGAGTAATTAACTAGAACTTTATTTTAGGATAATATGTATACCCACCATAGGTATCTATTATCTGGAACTATCTTAGATGAGCCTAGTATTAGATGCGTGCTAGCGTTGATTACTTAGGTGAACTTATCAAACCCGATTATAATGCTTGCTTAATTCTAGGGATTTACAAGAGAGCTGGGATCAATACTATAAAACATAGTAAGTTTCGCGGAACACCACCGGTACCTCTATATTAGTGATTTGAGTTCTAGAATGGTTTGATAATATTTCTAATTTACTGCTAGATCTACTATTCTGATATCTCGTGAGAATTTCCCTAAACCAGACGTCTTAATCATCTGAACCTTCAATCTCTTTTATTGCTTTCTTGTCTTGTCTTTTATTTTATAATCTATTTGTTTAGCTTAATTCGAAACCTTAGTCTATTGTGTGATCTGAGAACTTTGTGGAATTCGACCCTAAAGTACTACAATCGATCTCTTATTTGAGAGAGTGGTCTTAAGATTAATTAGACCCATATCATTTAGATCTACATTTTGATATGATTTTAGTAATTTTTGGGTTTGTGTTCTTCATTATTTTGCTTGAGTAGTAATTAGGGTTCTTGAGGATGGATTAGATTAGGGTAATCTATAGGTTAGTCAAGTGGTTAAGATTAGGTTAGATCCCTTCTGGATTTGTTGGCCCCTATGCGATTTTCGCTGGCTAATGTGGGAATTCGATCCTAGGTATCCAGTGTCCCAAAGACGTTCAAATGGATGCATGATCTACGAATTCCAAGAGATTTGTTATTCTAGCCTAAGACAAGAGATTGGATGTTTAGACTGCTTATTAACTTTGGTAGATTGTTGCTTAAAGCCTACTTTGCTATGTTTCATCAACGAGAGTTGAGATTAGGAAGTGGTATGGTTATGAGGATCTCTATCACGAGAGTGGATTGATTTGGTTTTGAATCTATCATCTAGGGTATTTGCCTTTCGCATGTTAGCCACCTGATGAACCCTAGAGTTGCCCTTATCAATGAATCCATCCTTAGGACTTCTATTCTTCTTAGATTTATTTATATTCACCCCTGATTGCACTTTTATTCACATGTTATTTGTGTCATCTTGTTGAGTTACCTCTTATTGCATTTCAGTACTTAAATTTGTTGCATGTATGTCTCTGTTCAACCTTGTGATCGAGTAGGGCACTTAAAGTTCTTATTTTTGTTGTTCGAATCTTGATTTAGGTGTGTTACTAGAAACCCGCCATCATTATAATCTGGTTTGACTTAGTTGCTTCTCTACACATCTTGATTGCTAGCAATAACAATGGACTAGATTGACACCTCCTATAGCTGCATCGACATGTTAGTGTTTAAGGGGAATTGAACTGAACCACACTTCAGCATATAACTAGACGTAAAAACCTAGTTATCAATTTGGCGATATTGCCAATTCATTGTTGCATTGTTACATTCTAGATATCAGAAAAAAGTTAAGATCAAGTTCTTTTACATTACTCAAGTCACTAACTCATCTTTTCGTCTGCCTGTTTTTGTGGTACAGGTACTAATATTTGTGCATGCAAACTCGGTCCGAAGATTCTGCACACCTACTACCTTTTAAAGACAGAATTGACAGAATAGCTCATGAGTTACAAGAAACCAAAGCAAAGGTAGCCTGTGTTCAGCAAAGACCAGCTGCTATGGATCAACAGAACAGACCAGTTGATGTACAAGACCCACCTAATGTGGAACAACCAAGAAACATTGGTGCTGGTGATGCTTGAGAAATCATCACCTAAAACAAGGGATAGTGCCACCATCAGTTCATAACAACAACTTTGAAATCAAGAGTGGTCTCATCTCATGATTCAAAGAAACAAATTTCATGGTTTGCCTATGAAAGATCATCTGGACCATCTTGATAGCTTTGATAGGTTATGTAGCCTCACCAAGATCAATGGTGTCACTGAAGATGGGTTTAAGCTCAGGCTATTTCCATTCTCTCTGGGAGACAAGGCACACCACTGGGAAAAGACTATGCCTCCAGACTCCATCAACTCATGGGATGATTGTAAGAAAGCTTTTCTTGCCAAGTTCTTCTCTAATGCTCGCACAGCTAGATTGAGGAACGAGATCTCACGCTTCACTCAGAAAAACAATGAAACTTTCTGTGAAGCTTGGGAGAGGTTTAAAAGCTACACCACTTAGTACCCCCATCACGGTTTTAAGAAAGCATCATTATTGAGCACACTCTACAGAGGAGCTTTACCAAAGATTATAATGCTACTCGACACTCCCTCAAATGGTAACTTCTTGAACAAGGACGTAGTAGAAGGATGGGAATTAGTCGAAAATCTCGCACAATTTGATGGGTTCTATAATGAAGACTATGATCGCTCACTGAGAGGAACTGGAGAAACTTAAGATAGAAAGAGCAAGGATATCAAGGCCTTGAATGAAAAGCTAGACAAACTATTGTTGGCTCAACAGATTCAGATACACTATATCAGTGATGAAGAGCATTCCCAAATGCAAGAAGGGGGGAATGATCAAATGAAGAGCTCTACTACATTCAGAACCAACGAGGATACAACAAGGGCTACAACAACTACAAGCCCAACCCAAACCTCTCGTACATAAGAACTAATGTAGCTAACCCCCAAGATCAAGTGTATCCACCACAACAGAATCATTCTAAGCCATTTGTTCAGTACAACCAAAGTTATGTCCCCAAACAACAATTTAATGGAGGCTACCAACAGCAAAATCCACCACCATGGTTCACTCAACATCCACAACAAGCCCCAGCAGCACAAGATCCTGAAATTAAGCAACTAATTCAATAGATAATTCAAGGACAAGCTATTGGAGCTATGGCTTTTGAAAAGAAGATAGCTGAATTACACAACAAGATAGATTGTTCTTACAACGATCTAAATGTCAAGTTTAAAGCTCCAAATTCCTAGGTCAAGTATGTGGAGAGTCAGTTTGCATCCACCTTTGCTCCGAAGCATCCTCAACAACTTCCATGAAAGGTAGTTCAGAATCCTAAGGACTATGCTACTGCTAATGCTATTACCATTCAACAAGAAGATGAGCTCCACCAAGTCATCAGACTCCCAATACTGAGAACAGTATGATTCAAGAAGGGGGCCAATACTGAGAACAGTATGATTCAAGAAGGGGGGATTCAACTCAAATTGATGCACCTGCTACCCAGCATTTCATCTGGACTATAGAGCACACACCTTTGCTGGATACTCACCATTCTCGGAAGAATTTCAAAGTAGAAAAACTCAAGAAGGATCAAATCAAGAGATGATTAGTATTGTCATCGCTCAAGAAACTTACAAGAAGAAAGTCATCCAAGAAAAGCTAGATGATCCTTGTTCATTCACTCTTCCATGCGCATTAGGACCATTGACATTCAATAGATGCCTTTCTGATTTAGGAGCATCTGCTAGCCTTATGCCTCTGGCTAGGGATCATGGAATACAAGTTCTGCAACCTAGCTTTACTCTTGCAATCCGCCATGGTTTAATAGAAGATCTTCCTTTCAGAATTGGAAATGTTGAGATGCCTACAGATTTTGTAGTGTTAGATACATATGAAGAGGGAAAGGATCCCCTGATACTAGTAAGACCAATCTTAGTCTCTACAGGAGCAGTCATAGATGTCAAGAATGGAAAGATCAACCTGAACCTTAAAAAGGCATCAAGATGAAATTTGACATCAACAAAGCTTCAGGGACATCAACAACAGGAGGTCAGAATTTTGGGATCCAGGGCATGGATGTTGATGAAGAAACAGAAGCTGGAATCCCATCAAGATTCAACTACACTTCTCAACTCAGTAAGCTAAAGAAAAATGATGACCACAAGAAGAAAGCCATAGAAGGTTTAGCTCAGACTGAAGACCCTTCAAAGATGAATAGCAGGAGATGAGAAAATAATTTAAATGGCAAAGCAAAGTCATAGAGGGGTTATCTTCAAGGGTGATGAAGCTGAAAGATCAACTATGGATTTTTGAAAAAAGAGTTAATAAGTATTCAATTGGTATTGATCCAGAGAAGATGGAAATTGCACTAGCTATTAAAGAGGAAAATGATTTCACAACAGAATGGTTTGCACCAGAAGATCATAAAGGAGTTCATTTTGGAGGAAGGAAGCTTAGAGGATGAGTTGTTGAGTGAGGAAGAAATCCCTATTCTGACTTATTTTCCAAGAGTGCCTAAACTGCCTAGTAAACCCTCTTCTAAGGAAGAACACTTGACACTTGACTCTGTTACTGGAAAACTTCTGGAACTCAGAATAGAATGCAAAGCTCAGGGATACCATTGGGAAGCTAACCTGCAAGATGGAAGAACTGAACCATGCAATCTTGGAACTTCAAAAAATGGTTAAAAGTTACCCCATTTTTGAAATTGAGAATTGGTAAGAGAAACCTCGTTCAGAAGAACAAGATTACTATGTTGATCAGAAAGAAGTTTATTTTCAAGAAAAATCAAATGAGTACTCATCCTTCCATATGTCAAGAGAGGATGCAGAATATGATTCAGGCACCGAAGATTCAACCACTGAAGATGAGGACTTCTCTGTTCCGCTCTTCAACCTTTTTTCTAACTAAGCTCTGTAAGAGTTAAACTCAGTGACTTTAAACAAGCTCAATTGGGAGGAAGTCCCATGTTTATCCATGTATATAACTTTCTATTTTCCTTGTTATTTTTTATGTTTTTGTTTAAAAGTGTTTCAGGTTTATTTCATTGACCCTGAGGAAGTCAACAGTCGAGTAAATTCAAACAAAGTCAAGAATCATCTCAACCGTTGATCGAGTGAAATGAAGAAGAATGTTCTAGCCATTGGATTGAATGACCAAATGAGGGAAGCATCACCACCGTTTGATCGAGTGACCGAAAGCAAAGCGATCTCCACCGTTTGATCGAGTTTTGCGCATTTCAAGAGGATGCTCGACCATCTACTCGAGCTTGAATTATTTGGAGACCAAGGCATAAGTTGTGTGATCCCACTTGTTCCCCCAACACTCCATTACTCGATGGGAAATACATTTACCCATACCATCACTATTTCCAACTCGCTTTTCTATCCATTCCAAAAGAAACCAAAGACCATCCCCCTCCACCCATTGAAATCGCCAAACCATCCTTGAAATCTCTCTTTCATCATCTCATTTTTGCAAAATCTCTATCTCTCTCATTCCAAACTCTCCCTATCACTCCTCAAGAATTCGTTCTAACCTTCACCATACCTCACCAAACTTACTCGATCATTCCCAAGTCCATCCTCAAATATTCAATCGGTTTTTAAGCTCGAAACTCCAGCACCAAAAAACGAATCCTTTTCATTTTGATACCTCTTGGAGAATTGTTCTTGATTATCCTGTAGAAGCTCACCACCAAACTCCATGGATTCAAGAAGAAAGGGTTCATCTTGGGCTAGAAGATCCTCTGTCGATAGTAAGAAGTTGCAGCGATTGACATGAGTGGCATGACTGAGTGCCAAATTTTTCAAGCTCATTGTGCTCAAAAGTCTAGCTCGATTCAAGGGGGAAGTTCTAGTCGCTCAAGAATGTAGAGGGAGGAAGTAGCTAGGGGCAAGAGGATTGTTGAGGCTGCGGAAGAACACCAAGAAGAGGTAGTCTTTGAAGAAGCAGTTTCTGAAGAAGAGGTTGAGATCATCGGGGATGATACACCAGCCCCTGTTGGGAGAAGAAACCGGCAAGAAGGAAGAGATAGCCAACCCCAAGCGAGTACTATCAATACTTGAAGGAATTGAAGTTTGAAGGAACTACATAAAGAAACGATGCAAGAGCTTGGTATTTGTGGAGATGTGGAATACTTAATGGAATTGGCCAATCTTGCAACGTTCATGAGCTGCCAATTTGGGGTAATTAAAGAGAAGAGCTGCCAACTCCTTGCAACCCTCAAAGTCCACATTCATGTTAATGATTCGGAGAAAGAAGAAAGAGGAGGTTTCGGTTACGTTACGTTTAAGGTTAAGGGTGTCGAGTATGCCCTGGATATCAACCACCTTGATACTATTTTTGGGTTTCCAAGCGGAGAGGAAATCTGCCAAGATTATGACCAAGATGAGCTACTCTCTCTTTCGCAACAATCGTTGGTCCAAAGCCCTACTCGCCCGCCAAGAGCAATAGTTCTTCGATTCGAAGTCCCGTGATTAGGTACCTCCACAAATGTATCGCCAACACCCTTTTTCCAAAGAAGACTACTGGAGATGTTGGTGAAGGAGAGCTATGTATGATTGATCAAGCTTTGGTCTTCATTTTGAGAGAGACCAAGGATGCGAGGAAGATTGCGGGTGATAGAGCAGATACTTTGTTGACTGTTGTTCTTGTAGACCACCTATTGAGCTATAGAGAATATGCTGCAACCATCCATCGCTTGGGGATTTGCGAAAGTCTTTTTGTTGGTGGTCCCTTAACACCAAGTTCCTCGACCTCGATTACCTCAAGGGAAAGGATTATCTTGAAAAGACAACTCCGACGGATCACTACGTCTTCAAGTTCAAACATCTGGAGCTTGGACCTTCTTTGTTACCCCTACCTTGCGAGAACCGAACTTCAGTTAAGACAAGGCACAATATCAACTTCATGCCATCTCCCTCTGCTCTGAACATCGACATCGGAGGAGCTAGAGAAGATGGACAAGAGTATACTCAAGCTAACTATGAGCACCAAGAGTATTATCCTATTGAATTTGAGCAGCAAGTCGAATTCGAGCAACATAGCGAACAACCAGAGCAAGAGACTAACGAATTCGAGCAAGCTCACTATAAAGAAGATGCTGATCAAGGAGGAGATGAGATAGCTGAAGTTCACAACAAGCTCAATGTGCTTCACAGTAAAACGATGAAAGGTTTCAAGAAGAAGATGAGAACCATGAAGAAGTTGTTGAAGAGTATGGCTGCTCAAATCAAAGACTTCCAAAGCAAGCCAAGGCCCCCTTCTCCCACCCCCGAAGTAAGAAGAAGAGGTTCCACAAGTTTTGCTGCAAGAAGGGCTAACATGATCGATCAACCCGAGCTTCATCATTTGAGCCTTGGGAAGTGATCGCCGAGTTGAGAGAGCCAAGGAGTAGGCAGAGAAGAGCATCCACACGCTCGACCAACTACTCGACCGGATAGGACGAGCAAAACCCTCCCGTCTCAACATCAGTCCCTGCTTATACTCAAGAGATTATGGACGATTTCGTATCCGTCTACTTCACCTGATCACTGAGGTTACACCACCACCACCATTGTATATACCATAACTTTTTATTTTTCATTGTTTGTTCTTTGTTTTGGTCTTGAAATCTCTTTCATATTAAGGGACTATATAATTTTAGTTTGGGGGAGGGTTCAAGACACGTTTGACATTGTGTTCTCTTTACTTATTTCAAATTTTGCATCATCTACGGCATAGAAAAAACCATAAAATTTTACATTGTGTTCTCTTTACTAATCTGATGTCATTCCCTATCTATTAGAACCTGAACTGAATTTGCAATTATCATGTCAATGCATTGTTTGTGAACTCATGGCTACCATATACATACTTGGATAATCTTATTCACTTCACCACCCTTTGTTAATCGAAGTAGTTGACTCTCATCTTTAGAGTAGTATCCCATACCTTGAACTTAACCTTATTTCAAGCCAAAGATCATTTTGTGTGTTGATAGTAGGATATTACTAAATTAATCCTAAAACACTATCCTGTCGTTGTAGTACTTTAGGTTGTTAATCCAATCCGGTGTGATGCAAACATATGAGATATGATCAGAAAGCTCTAAATCAAGCCAAGTAGAGAGTTGGTTGGTTCTAACAGTCCTAGTATGCAAGAGCAGAAATGAAATGAAACTAAAAGCAGAAATTGCAATAACAAGCAGGTGAATAACAAAGCAGAAATGATAACAGGCAGTCAAATTGATAAACGATTCCTAAAGATGGGGTAATCGAATAATGTGGTCTCCTTAATCTATTCAGGCGGTAGACAAAACTTCACAAATGCTATCCCTAGACAGCAAGTTCAACAACAGATTACTTCACTACCGTGACAGCAATCCTCAAGCAGAGCTAGACACTAACCTAATCACCATTAGCGATCTCTAACTAAGCAGGCAATATCAAATCAACTTGTTAAAGCCAATACCCTCTCTACAAGCCAATACCTTGGGGTAGAGGCGAATATCTCTGGAATTAATGGATCCGACATTCCATCGAACACCTTTTTAGCGCAGGAATGTCTGGATTCATATTCCACATTAGCCAGTGAAACAAGCAATAAGCGCAACTAATCAAGAAGGGATTCTAGTATTCTAAACTCAACAACCTAACACGACCAAGTAAACCACAACTACTCTATCCCATCCTCAGAAATAGCGTTCACTACTCAGACATAATCGAAGACAATAGCACAGCAACGACTGAAAGCATGATAACAGAAATGATAAAAGGCTTAAACAAAAATTGAATATCAAATACTTGAAAGTGAATACAAAGTCGCAGGAGAATTATTGTTGCTATGAAAGGTGCGAAATATAAAAGTTGGATGAATAACCGATGCCCTAGGGAAAACCCTTAGAGGCTACTTATATAAGCGAAAATGAAGCAAATAAGGAAACTAGATAGATAGCAAATCTTCCTGTCATGACCCTGCGATCGAGTATGTCATTGGCATCTGAGACTTCCCTGTGATCGGGTATGTCATTGACCAAATTGGGCTTCAGGGGCTCCTCCTTGCGATCGAGTGGATGTCATGAGGTGGTGATCGAGTGGTTTCTTCAGCTACTCTTCTCTTCCGTATTTTCAGCTTGTCTGGTTGAGTGCAAAATGAGCAGATAGGCTTCCTGGTGATCGAGTGGTTTTGATTAGGTGATTTCTCCAGCTTCGTGATTGAGTAAAACTGAGCTGCTTGCTTCTCCCGGGTTGCGATAGAGTGATTTGCCCTTGCAGGGCTCTTAGGCTGTGATAGAGTACTTTGGCTGAAGGCGTCATTGGACATTCTGACTTTATGTTCTGTTTCTCCTCTATTTGAACTGTAAAAGCATCCAAAGTACCTGAAAACAACCAAATATGCAATGAACATGCAATCCTAATGCAAAATCATCCTAAGTATGCAAAACAGACTAAAACGACTCCTAATGAGATGAAATGTGGATGAAACAATGATCAAGTGGTGAAGAATGAATGCCTAATTCATGCAAATTAAAGACATATACTTTCCTCCAAACTTAGTCTTTGCTTGCCCTCAAGCAAACAAGAAGACATAGGTTGAAGGAGAGGTTTGAATTTGGGGACTCAGAACCAAAGCATGAGATATGACAATTAAGATCAATGTACAAGCTAAAAGTTCTAAGACGCGAGGTGATCGACTTCTACTTAAAAAACTTTAGCCATGCTCTGTTATGATCCAAACCTACACTCAATTGCACAATGCGTCAATATCAACCAATCCCTTTAACGTTCATAAAGTTCAAAAACATGAATCAAGATATGCATCGCTAGTGAACTCTTTTGGCTAAGGATATGTTACGAGACAAAGATGGTCCCTTTTAAGTGGTTCGGATTTTAATAACATTGAACTCTTAATGAAAAAAGACTGAGTTTAGAAGAATGCTAAAGGTAAGTGCCAACCTATGCATACAAGAATAACATCTCATCTACCCAATGACACAAACCGTGCATAACAAGTAGATTGTCCTATCTCTAAACTCAATGATGATCCTAAGTCTACCCTTTTACACTAAAGGCATATTTCATTTTTTCTCGGATCAATGTTTCCTTTCTTTTCTTTGGCTCTGGTTCTTAAGGAGAAGCTTTTCTTAAACTCTATGAGTCTTGTCTAGTGAATTGAGTTATTCTTAAACTCTTATGGCTCTTATAATTTTTTTTCTTTTCTGTTCTTGTTGCCATCTTTTTTTAGAGCATATCTTAACACTTTTATGCTTCCCAAACATTCACTAGACCTCAATATGATTTTTACCTTCCTTCTCCTAAAGACACTAACCCATTTTTTTTTTTCTTTCTTTTTCTTTTCACACTCAATCTCAATCCCCAAATAAGTTCCCACCTAATCCTACCAAGTCTGAAACACAGATTGGAACTACATGAGATACTACTCTTGTCGGCTCAAACCTAACACATTCTACCAAGCTCTATCCTGAAAATAGGCCTCACATGCTCTCACAAAATAACATGGCTTGAAAGAAGGGTTGGTTAAGGGTGGGGGAACTACTTCAATAATGGAAACAACTACTTGGATTAAGAAGAGTGGTGAATAAGTGAAAGAAAATCCAAATATGTATTCTTTCCATGAGTTCAAACATGATAATTATAAGTCAGATTCAAGTTCAAATTGATAGGGAAAGGCGTCATGACATGCATCGAGTGGTTTCTATAGAACATGGTGCAATTTTACTTCAAAGTCATTCAAATGCATCAAAGAACTAATAACTCATTTTACTGAATCATCATGCTTATAAGGTTGTTTCCTCATTATCCCCTATGCATATGCAACAATCATATATGAAACACTCTAGACTCGATCCTAAATGTAATGCAACTAAATGATCACTCTAATTTTGTGAAATTCATTTTCAAAAAAATTCAAATTTTTTTGATTTTTCTATGACTTAGATGATATGCAGACTCAAATGGTATTCACAAAAAAAAACAAGTCAGATACGTAGTGAACCCTCCCCCAAACTTAAATTACACAGTCCCTTGTGTAAGCAAAATTTGTGAAAGAATTCAAGATAAACATAGAAACAAAAACAAAAGCGGTATTTACAAAGGGTTTGGGTGTGTTACTCAGTAGAATGTCCTGGAGATGTAGTCATCCATATATGCTGGAGTGTACTCCGCAGGCACGACCGGTTCTTGATGTGGCTCTGCCATCTCCTCGTCATTGTGCTCGATCGCAACCCCAGCAGGTAGTGGAGCATGACGTTCATGTGTTCTTCGGCCCGACAATATCCGGCCTTTGCTTGATGAATGTATAGTTCTAGCACTCTTCCTCCTCTTGTGTTCCATTGGCTCATGAGACGAGTGCCTTGCGGGAACTTGCGGAACGGTGTGGTCCCTCTGTTTATAGTTGGATTGCCTTGGTGGGGCAATGTCGTGGCACCTGGATGGCATGTCTTCAGGCGGGTTGTCATTGAAGTCCTGTCGGGTGTTTTTACTTCTCCTTGCGATTGAGTGGTTTGAGAAATTCCACTAGGAGACCACTAGATCACACCACTTCCATGTTGCGATCGAGTAGTTTGACATTGTCGTAAAGAAAGATGTTGTCCCAAAACCACTAGATCGCACTCCCGAGCTTTTACTCTCATCTTGCGATCGAGTGATTCATCAAAAAAATTGAAATTTTTTATTTGAACACTCGGTTGCATCCTTGCTGTTACTCCAGCTGTTCTTCATTTCCTGAGAATCAAAACCAAAACCAAAACAAACCAAAAGTAACAAAAAAAAAAAAAAACTATATACAAGGATAGGCATGGGACTTCCTCCCAAGTGAGCTTGTTTTAAGTCTCTAACTTGACTCCTCACACTCATTAGGCTCAAGGAGGGTGATAGAGTAGAATTGACGTCTCCTCTCCTTCCTTAGTAGATATAACATCAAATTCAGCATGCTCTCGTTACAAGTCTGTAATTGAGTACTCAATGGCCCTTTCTTGGTAAGCTCCTTTTTCATCATATGGATAGTCGTCTTTTGTAGACTGTTCTAATGTGAATTCACATCCTTCTTTTCTAACCATAGGAATAACTTCATCATTTGGGACATCCTTGATGTCGAGTGGTGCTTGGTTGGCTTTCCCATGGAGTTCCTTGACTTGATCCTTCAACTCTTTTACACTGTGTGTTAGGTCTCTTATAGCTCTGTTGTGCCATTTAGACCTCTCTTTGAGTTCTAACCAATCATTTGATGCCCTCATGCTTGACTTTAGCTGTTTGGTTGAGCACTCTAGTCGAGTATCAATTGAGCCTTCCTCGTTGAATGCAACATCCTCTCTTTCTAACGCAATGACACCTTTAAAGATCTCTAATCCTGGTACTTTGTTGTGTGAGTTTAATGACATCTCATAGCTCAAGGTCTCACTTGAGAGAAATCTAGCTTTACTACTTTTGGTCAAAGCAGTTTGAAGGTGATCTTTGTCAGTTAGCTCCTCTAGCAGTTCATTAGCTAGCTGACCCATTTCTTCAACTAAGAAGGTTTGTCCTTCTATTGTTGGCTTCTTCATAGTGTCCCTGATTTCAAACTTCATTATGAAATCCTCCCCCAGATTAAGATTAATTTTTCCTTGCTTAAAAATTTATGACTGCTCCAGCTGAAGCCAAGAAAGGTCTTCCTAAGATCAGAGAATCTTTAGATTCTTCATCGATCTCAAGCACAACAAAATCAGTAGGGACCTCTACTCCATTAATCATTACTGGCACATCCTGTAACAGGCCAAAAGATCTCCTTGAAGTCCTATCAGCAAGAATCAAGGTTAGGTCACAAGGCTTGTACTAAAGGAATCCCAGCTTCCTTGCCACAGAGAGTGGCATTATGCTGACTGCATCTCCTAGATCACATAGACATTTGTTGAAAGGCAATTGCCTAATGGAGCATGGTAGAGTAAAAGGTCCTGGATCTTCTAACTTTTATTGAACAATCTTCTTCTGAGTGATTGCACTGCACTCATACTTAATACCATCATTCCTTGGACTTCTTTGATCCTTTCTATAATAAAGTATTTCACGTGCTTGTGCTCGTCAGGTATTAGCGCGAGGCAGTCCACTAAAGGCATATCATTTATCTGTTTTTCCAGGAGGGCTCGATATTTCGCAACCAGAACTTTCTTAAATCGACTAGGGAATGGAAGCGGAGGTTTGTAAGGCAGTGGCACAAAGATTGTATCTTTGGTCTTTGAAGCTGTCTGTTTTGCAACGAAGGTAGTAGCTGGCGGAGCTTGTGATCGAGTGCGTTGACTGTCAAGGATGGGCTCTTCAATTGTTTTGTTAGCCAAAACATCATCTTGATAAAAATCCTCCCCCTCTAGAATCACACTGTCCTCAGTGTTTGAAGTAGGGACATGTCGAGTTGGCAGCTCTCGATCATGTCTAATAGTGATGGCATGGGCAGTGACATACTCCATTGGATTCTGGATTGCTTTCCCTGGAAGCTGGCCTGGGTTGTTGTTAACAGATGGTGAAGCGAGGATGCCTTCCACATATCGCATCCTAGTACCTAGGAATTCAAACTTGTTGTTAAGTTCGACGCCTTGTCGATCGACTTTGTTGTTTAATTCAGCCAGCTTCTTAGGGATTTCCATTGCTCATGTGGCTTGTCCTTGAATGAGCTGCTGGAGCATAGTCATTATGTCTAAATTCGGAGGCGCAGGTGCTTGTTGTTGTTGTGGTGTGAAATTAGGTGGTGGTTGTTGTTGTTGATATCCTCCTTGAAACTGCTGCTTTGGAACAAACCCTTGGCTTTGGTTGTAAGGAACAAACGGTTTGGGTTGGTTCTGCTGCTGCTGCTGAGGGTAGACTTGGTCCTGAGGGTTGGCGACATTGGTGCTTCTGTATGACATATTTGGGTTGGGTCAGTAATTATTGTACCCCTTGTTGTAGCCACCTTGATTATGAACATAGTTGATTCAGCACACTGATCATTCTCCCCCTCTTATACTTGGAATGGTTCATCTTCAAAGATGAAGTGAACATGTTTCTGCTGCATTTCGACGATTTTGTCTAGTTTGTCATTGAGAGCTTTTATCCCTCTGTGGTGCTTGTCATCAGAGTCTGAACTGGTGCGGATAGTTCTGTCATAGTCATCATTGTAATTGCCATCCGACTGAGCAAAGTTTTCAACAAGCTCCCATCCTTCTTCAACATCCTTCTTCAAAAAATTTCCATTTGAAGCGGTGTCAAGCAGCATCCTTATCTTAGGCAACATGCCTCTGTAGAGTGTGATGAGAAGAGAAGCTTGCTTAAATCCATGATGAGGGCATTAGGTTTATAACCCTTGAAGCGCTCCCAAGCTTCACATAAGCTTTCATTTTGCTTCTGAGTGAATCCGGATATATCATTCCGTAGTCTTGCAGTTCTAGACTTGAAGAAGAATTTTGCCAAGAACGCCTTTTTGCAGTCATTCCAGGTCGTGATTGATCCCTGGGGTAACGTCTTTTCCCACAGATGGGCTTTGTCTCCAAGAATGGAAATAAGCGAAGCTTGAAACCATCTTCACAAACTCCATTGAGTTTTGTAAGGCTACAGAGCCTTTCAAACTCGTCTAGATGATCGAGCGGATCCTCCATTGGCAAGCCATGAAACTTGTTCTCCTGCACCATTGCAATGAGACCGCTTTTGATCTCAAAGTTGTTGTTCTGTACTGGAGGTGGAACAATGCCATGACGCTGGTTGTGGTTGTGAGGGAAGTCACCATAACCAATGTTGTTAGGTTGCTCTTGCTCATCTACAACGTCAACCATTGTGTCTGTTGTTGTCTGTTCTCTCAGTTGGCGAGCAATTCGGTCGATGTTATCGTTGAAAAAGAAGTTCTGATTCCCTTGGGATCGTGTATGCATTCAACGGGTAGCAGCTTGGCTTTAGTAGACCTATCAGAGATGAGTCAGTAAAACTGTTGCTGGGTACCTGAAATACAAAAATAGAAAAGACACAATGAAAGTAACTTGTGTAACAAAAACGACCTTGATCTTAACGTTTCTAATGATCTCAAATATAGCAAACAAACACAAGACTGGCAACGGCATTAAATTAATCCTAAAACACTATCCTATCGTTGTAGTATTTTAGGTTGTCAATCCAATCCGGTGTGATGCAAACAGATGAGATATGATCAGAAAGCTCTAAGTCAAGCCAAGCAGAAAGTTGGTTGGTTCTAACAGTCCTAGTATGCAATAACAGAAATGAAATGAAACTAAAAGCAGAAATGGCAATAGCAGGCAGGTGAATAACAAAGCAGAAATGATAACAGACAATCAAATGGATAAACGATTCCGAAGGATGGGGTAGTCGAATATTGTGGTCTACTTAATCTATTCAGGCGGTTGACAAAACTTCACAAAAGCTATCCCTAGACAACAAGTTCAACAACAGATTACTTCACTACCGTGACAGCAATCCTCAAGCAGAGCTAGACACTGACCTAATCACCATTAGCGATCTCTAACTAAGCAGGCATTATCGAATCAACATGTTAAAGCCAATACCCTCTCTACACGACCAATACCTTGGGATAGAGCCGAATATCTCTTGAATTAATAGATCCGACATTCCATTGAACACCTTTTTAGAGCGGGAATGTCTGGATTCATATTCCACATTAGCCAGTGAAACAAGCAATAAGCGCAACTAACCGAGAAGGGATTCTATTATTCTAAACTCAACAACCTAAAACGACTAAGTAAACCACAACTACTCTATCCCATCCTCAGAAATACAGTTCACTACTCAGACATAATGAAAGACAATAGCAAAGCAACGATTGAAAGCTTGATAACATGAAGGATAAAAGACTTAAACGAAAACTGAATATCAAATACTAGAAAGTGAATACAAAGTCGCAGGAGAAAACACTGCGGCTATGAAAGTTGTGAAATATAAAAGTTGGATGAATAATGCCCTAGGGAAAACCCTTAGAGGCTACTTATATAAGCAAAAATGAAGCAAATAAGGAAACTAGATAGATAGTGAATCTTCCCGTCATGACCATGTGATCGAGTATGTCATTGGAATCTGATGGGCTGAAATGGGCTTCCCTGTGATCGAGTATGTCATTGACCAAACTGGGCGTCGGGGACTCCTCCTTGCGATCGAGTGGTCTGAAGTGAAGACGAGATAGGATGGTCCAGCAACCCTGTGATCGAGTGGTGCAATCGAGTGGATGTCATGAGGTGGTGATCGAGTGGTTTCTTCAGCTTTTCTTCTATTCCGTATTCTCAGCTTGTCTGGTTGAGTGCAAAATGAGCAGATAGGCTTCCTGGTGATCGAGTGGTGATCGAGTGGTTTTGATTGGGTGATTCCTCCGGCTTCGCGATTGAGTAAAACAGAGCTGCTCTCTTCTCCGGGGTTGCGATAGAGTGATTTGCTTTTACACGGGTCTGAGGCTGCGATAGAGTGTTTTGGCTGAAGGCGTCATTGGGCATTCTGACTTTCTATTCTGTTTCTCCTTTGTTTGAACTCAAAAAGCATCCAAAGTACTTGAAAACAACCAAATATGCAATGCACATGCAATCCTAATGAAAAACCGTCCTAAGTATGCAAAACACACTAAAACGACTCCTAATGAGATGAAATGTGGATGAAACAATGACAAAGTGGTGAAGAATGAATGCCTAAATCATGCAAATTATAGACATATCATGTGTGATTGTGAGTTCTTTTTTAGATTGAGTTTGGTATAACGTGTTAGGTATGAGCCGACAAGAGCAGTCTTTCATGTAGACCTAGCCCACGCTTTTTGGGTTAGGTAGGACAAGGTGAGACTTGTATTTGGGATTAGGATTGTGTATGGAATGAATGGAAAAGATAATGAGAATGAAAAGAAAAAAAGATAAAAATGAGAGTAAGAGTTTAGAGTTCTCAAGGGAGATACTAAAGAAAGTGTTAGTCTAGTAAAGAGTTTGGAACTCAAACAGAGTTAGGCATTGTAATTCAAAGAGAAGGGTAAAACGCCCTCTATGCTATAAGTTTAGAAGAAAAGCCTTAAGTTTACCAAAGTTTAAGACCAAACCGCTAGACTTTTGAATCGTTTTAAAGAAACATCCTCAGAACTTGAACCAAAAGAGAGAAAGAATGAGAATAAGGGTAGAGTTAAGACATCTAAGGGACTGAGATCATCTTCTGAGCTATCATACTATACATCTAAGGGTAGAGTATGTGTCCGTGGGCTCTTACCTTTAGCATTCTTCTAAAGTTCAGTCCTTTCTCTAAGAGTCCCCTGTTACTCGACCAATTCATTAGAGGGACCATTTTTGTCTCTGTGAGAGTCGAAACTCGCACAATCGAAATTGTATCTAGGGTTTGTAACGCCCCCGAGACGCTCTATGACCGGGCAAGTCACGGGCGCCTCGAAAACGCCACATTGAGATTGATCATCAATATCCAACCGAGGTTTGGGAACCCATCCCAACCCTTGGCCGGTGTATTGACGACCACTCTCCCACTTAAACATCGTTTAGGCTTGCCAACCCTCGCGATATTTAAATGTTGTGCCGACTCGGACTAAGTCATTACTCGCAATTTGTACAAGAAAACCCGATTTATTTCATAAGTATAAATATTACACTAAGTATAAATATTACACTACATGTTACCAAACATTTATAAGTTTCATGGCCAGAGCCTAGTGCCAAAAGCACGATACATATTAGAAACATACTTGTTTTACAAAAGGCACAAAACTACTCCGGGTTTCCTAATGTCCACCACGCCCTCTATTTCCCACTATGGGTTTCCTGCAAAACAAGTAGAATCATGAGTAATCTAAGATTACACAGTGAGCTTGGTATTCCCTGCAACAGACATTAATTTACCCAACCCAAATACCCAACATGAAACACGCAACAGAGATATGGAATGCATTAAGACTCCAGTTTTATTAAATCTTTTAAATAGGGCCCGATATGCTGCCTTCAAACCCAACACCAAACACACACTCCCGTGATCTCCCGCGTTACAACCACAAAGGTATACAACCGGAGCATCACTACCAAACGCTACACCGTCGTGTAGACACTCGGCCAGGGTAGCTAGCCCCGTCTCTCCGAGTTCTTCGCACTTCATGGCGATCAAGTAACAACTTTACAAGACCCCACAATAGCACGATTCACTACGAAGGCCATTCATATCACGATCTTGGCACGCTTATGGTCTTTGCCTCCTACCACAAGCACCATGTACCAAGACCCCAAAGTTTAAGATATTATAAAACATACGGTTAAATCAACACATAGAATCATCAATATCTCAGCACAACCTCTCAACCATAAGCAACAACATAAGAATCTAAAGATCACATATGCAGTCTAATATAACCATTCACACAATTCATATAATTCATGAAAATAATCAAGAATGCATGACGATATGATTATGAAACTTAAACCATTGTCCATAACTAACTCAGTAACCAACGGAAAGCTTCTAACGATTCAGGAAGAGTTCTCGGCTATGGGACCCTAACTTGGATCGAACGGACGGTTTAAACTCGGCAGCCTCTCACTCCCGCTCAATTTCTCTTCACCAATCAAATGGGATGGAGTTGGGCTTTTATAGGCAAGGGAATGGCGAGTCAGCATGTCCACGTGTCATGAGTATGGGCGAGTCACCAAACCACGTGTCATCTACCCGCGATGACACGTTCGCTACTCAAGCGGATGAGTGACACGTGGCCACCTAAACTTCGGTTCCAAGCAACTTTGCTTGGGCCCCAAATTAGCCGAGCCACGCGTCCTTGGCGTGGTCAACGGTCGGTCAACGCCCGGCGGGGCAAACTTTCGCCCGTGGCACGCCCGTTCTTGCCCAAACTTGCCCAAACTTGCCCTTTGATATTCTATGGTGTTTTGGGCACCTAAGGTCAATTGGCCATGCATTCGGGCAATTTTCAAAAATTCAGACTCTTGCCCGTGGCTGATGTCCTTACGCGGGTCACTACATTCTCCTCCCCCCTTAATAGAATTTGTCCCGAATTCCTGAAGGATTAGATGTTCCGGCTTCATCCTCTGCATTTCCTGGTTCGAAAAACTGTGGATATTTTGTCCGGAACTTTTCCTCATCTTCCCAGGTAGTAAACTTACGATTTTGCCTTCCCTATATCACTTCAATTTGCAGAATTCTTCTATTCTTTAGCTCCCGCATTCATCTTTCACCAATGCCAAGAGGGCCTTCGGGATAGGTGAGATTCGTTCTTAACTCTTGTATCGGCTCGGGTATGATAGCATTAGGATCCGGAACATGCTTCTTTAGTTGCGACACATGGAAAACTTTATGTAATCGCATTTCTTCCGCCATATATAAATGGTATGCTACTTCCCCGATTCTCTTTTTAATTTTGTATGGACCAATAAATCTTACCGCGAGCTTTCCAACTTTTCCAAAGCGATCCTTCCCTTTTAACGCGGTTACCTTAAGATAAACCATGTCGCCTTCTTGGAATTCCACTTCACGCCTCTTTCGGTCAGCATACTTTTTTGGTCGATCTTGAGGTTTCTTCATATTATCTCACATAAACTGAATTTTCTCTGTAGTCTCATCAATCAATCAATTACTAAAACTCGTCCTCTCTCCTATTTCCGTCCAACAAAGAGGAGTTCGACATGGCCTCTCATACATTTCTTCAAATGGCGACATATCGATGCTTGAGTGATAGCTGTTATTGTAAGAAAACTCAACCAAAGGCATGTAGTCTTCCCAATCACCAGCCCATTCTAGTGCACGTAGCCGAATCATATCTTCTATGGTTCGGATGGTCCTTTTAGTTTGCCCGTCAGTTTCTGGAAGAAATGTCGTGCTCATGTGTACATTAGTTCCTAAAGCACGTTGGAGGTCTTGCCAAAATATGGATGAGAACTTCGGATCTCGATCAGATACTATATTAGCAGGTACCCCATAGAGTCTTAAGATTTCATCGATATACTTTTCTGCCAGGATAGGTGACACATCTGTGCTTTTCATTGACACCGAATGACCCATCTTGGTCAAGCGATCCACGACTACCCATATAGCATCATTTCTATGTCCTGGTCTTGTTGGCAACCCAGTGATAAAATCCATCAAGATTGACTCCCATTTCCATGGAGGAATTTGTAGATTACACAATAAACCTTCCAGCACTTGATGTTCCACTTTGACTCTTTGGCATGAATCACATTGGCTTACCCATTTTGCCACTGATCTCTTCATCCCAGGCCAATGGTAATACTTCCTTATATCCTTGTACATTTTTGTACTTCCCGGATGAATGCTCAATAAAGAAGTATGCCGCCTTCAAAATTTCTTGTCGTAAACCTTTTACGATCAGGTACTGTAATTCTCCCATTGAGTAATAAAGTGTCGTCATCAGCTAGATGGTAGCCACTAGCATTTGGTCCATCTAATGTTTTTAATTCCTCCACGATTTTTTGCAACTTTTCATCTTGCACTTGTTCTTGTCGGATTCGGTGAAGTAGGTTTGCTTGAGTTACAGCTTGTAAACCCAAGGGCTCACTAGATTCACCCTCTAGAGCTAACAAAGTCACTTTCTTTAACTCATCAGTTAACGACTCTAGATCCTTTTCAACATCCACTTCTACTTTCCGGCGACCACATTAGCCTTTCCCGGGTGATACTGAATCTTCAAATCATAGTCGGTGATCAACTCCGTCCACCTCCGTTGTCGTAGATTCAAATCTGGCTGCGCGAATAAGTATTTAAGACTTTGGTGGTCTGTAAATACTCGTACCGTTTTCCCATACAGGTATGATCTCCATACCTTTAATGCAAATACTACAGCTGCCATTTCTAAATCGTGAGTGGGATAATTCTCCTCATGTCGTCTTAGTTGCCGTGATGCATCGGCAATTACCTTTCCGTCTTGCATAAGGACACATCCCAAGCCAACTCTCGAAGCATCCGTGGAAATATCATATGGTTTATTTGGCTCCGGCAAAGCTAGAATTGGAGCGGTTGTTAGTGCCTTTTTCAACTTAACGAAGGCCTCCTCAACAACCTTATTCCATATAAAGGGTAAACCTTTACCAGTAAGTCGGGTCAAAGGCTTAGTAATTGACGAGAATCCCTTGACAAACTTACGGTAATAGCCTGCCAATACTAAAAAGCTCCGTACTTCTGTAACGGATGTAGGTTTCGGCCATTGCTGTATTACGGCAATCTTTTCAGGATCTGCCGTAACTCCTTGTCATGAAATTCGGTGGCCAAGAAATCCAATTTCTCGTTGCCAAAACTTACACTTGCTAAACTTAGCAAACAACTGTTGTTCCCTAAGTCTGTCCATTACTTTCCATAGATGTTCACGATGCTCTTCCGCACTCCATGAATATACCAAGATATCATCGATAAATATGATAACGAAGCTATCCAAATAATCATGGAATACCTCGTTCATAAGTCTCATGAAAGCTGCGGGCGCATTTGTAAGTCCAAATGGTATGACTACAAATTCATATTGCCCATACCTTGTCTGAAAGGCAGTCTTCATTACATCCGGCTCCGAGATTGAAATTTGATGATACCCCGATGCCAGATCAATTTTTGAGAACCAACTTGCTCCCCTCAACTGATCCAATAGCTCATCAACTCGCGGCAATGGGTACTTGTCCTTAATAGTCATGTTGTTAAGATCTCGGTAGTCGATACATAACCGCATATTTCCATCTTTCTTCTTAACAAAGAATACCGGAGCTCCCCATGGTGATTAGTTTGGACGAATAAATCCCTTTTCAAGTAGATCCTCCAATTGTTTCTTAAGTTCTGCAAGCTCGGTTGGCGCCATCCTATATGGTGCCCTTGCAATTGGAGTTGCCCCAGGTTCAAGATTAATAGTAAATGGATGATTCCTCGGCGGTGGTAATCCTTCCAAGGGCTTGAACACATCTTCAAATTCGTTCACTACCGGGATCTCTTCAATCCTTGAGTCACTTGCAACTTCTCCACCAACGGCGGTTAAAGTGACAAGGTAGACTTCTCCTTTTCTTAGTAAACTCTCAACCTTCAATGCTAACACGAACGAAGCAATCTTACTTGGTTTGATTCCACAGTAAGTGAGTTGTGGTCAATTCCTTAATTCGAACACTACACTGCTCCGCCCGCAATCCAAATGGGCATGATATCCTGATAACCAATCCATCCCAAGGATAACTTCGAACCTTTCCATCGGCATCACCAAAAGGTTTGCCCGTAGGATTGTATCCTGGATAACTACTGGAACTCCTACTAACACAATTTGGGTTTGCAAAGGTGGCTGGTTTCCCGCAGTATGTACCAAAATATCCACTTCCCTTCTCTCATACCTGTAACACCCCTAAACCGTTCTAGGACTAAGAACGAATCCGGAAGCGTTACTTTTGATGCACGTAGACGATCCGACCGAGTTCCCAGAACACATCTGGTACCAAGGTCAGGCCATCCTTGAACATCGTTCCTCACGAACATGGCCTAAGGCTTTTCAACCCGTACCATGACCGTAAGTTGTGTTAGTCGGGACAAGAATAATATCAGAAGTACACAAGGATTTTTTTAAGAAAATCTCCTTTATTCAATAAAACATGAAAACACTTACAATGGATTGGGATCCCGAGCCTAATGCTCAAATTGAGTCAATTTACAAATCTAATTTTACAAAGACAACAAACTCTACACCGGTTCCCCAACGTCCGTGCTCCCCTATAGGTCTCCCCAACAAAGGTTACCTATAAGACAAAATGTAGAATCTTGAGTAATGTAAGATTGCTCAGTGAGCCTGGGTTTCTAACCAATAACAAAAATCCCAATCCCAATCCCCAATCAAACAATCAATACGAGTATACTAAATTGAGTATACTCGACAAGAAATCACACAACACAAACAAACAAGCAATGAATACTCTTTATAGAGTATATGCAGCGGAAACTACTTAATCTAAAACTAGCATGCTAACGACTCTTCATCCTACGGGCCCCTACACTTTACGATGCTGATTTCCCACAAGGCAATGTCTCCGACCGCTAGACACAAAGTCTAAAAAGATCACATCCCTTCCCCAATCTAAACCGTCTAGAAGGGACTAACTCCCTTACGGTAAAACTTTTACTACCCCGTTGGGCAGTCTCGGGTGGTAGCGAACCATTCTGAGCTATTGGGACAACCACGACATCGTCACACCTTATTCATATAAATGACTAACCACATTACTTACTACGAGCCTAATGTAACCTAATACTACTCGTAATAAAACCTACTAGCAAGCAATTGACTCTCAAAGGTTAATCAAGACAAAGCAAGATTAACCAACAACAATCAATCAAACAACCTAACATGCTTGCTAACAATTTAATTCATAATAAAAATTACGAACAAACAAACAAACAATCAAGCAACATAATGGCTAAACTAATGTCTAGCCTAAGCACACAAATACTTCATCCTAAACTAAATCAAGCATGAATGCAAGATCTAATCAAACAACCAAGCCGATCTTACGTAAAAACGTAGATCCGACTATAAACAATAAATGCATAAATTATACTAAGTATAAAAATGCAACCTCATGCCTAACAATCATAACCCCAAAATAAAACCTAGTCATGTGCTACTACACACGCTACGGTACTCACCTTGGCCTTATTGTCAAGAGATTAAAATTCTACCCTTGACCGCCTAATAATTTTGATCCGACCGAGCTATCTCCAACGCGTACTAACGATGGATCTAAGCGTCGGACCGAAAACAAAATTAAGAAAAATATTCTAAAAAGAATAAAAGACTAAGGGCGAAACTACTTACCTTATTACCCAACTACGACTCCCGACTCGACCAACTTCTACCCGACTCAGACTCCGACGGACTAACTAGCTATCTAACAGTTTAAGCTACAGGTTTTGGTGGGAAGAACTAATGAATCGATCTAGGGGGTTTATATAGGCTGGGGAAACTTGGTCAGCAAGTTACTTGGAGTGCAAGTCACTCAAAGGATAAGGCTTATCCTTATCTTATCCACTTTCAAGCGTATCATTATCCAATCT
Source organism: Arabidopsis thaliana (assembly GCF_000001735.4). Lineage (NCBI taxonomy): Eukaryota > Viridiplantae > Streptophyta > Magnoliopsida > Brassicales > Brassicaceae > Arabidopsis > Arabidopsis thaliana. The sequence continues at coordinate 13,917,739 of NC_003074.8, read as the reverse complement.
TGTTCTTATCCTTATCTAAATGCCCATTCTAATCTAAAACGTGTGGAGGATCATGCACAACACACGGTACACGCCCGTACCGAGAACTCTCCGACCATTGTACGCGGACAATGATCATTACCCATTCTTCTAACAAATAAATGACTAAGTCATTTAACTACTCCACTAACCTTGTTGTGTCCGCATCCAATCCCATTCGATCATCGCTTGCTTGTCTCGGCCTGAATTTACTATTTCTCGATAATAATCTTGATAGTCTTAATAAATTCCTCGATAGCCTTAACTGCCTTTGTCTATAATAGCCGATCCTAGTCTTCTTGATATGTAGCATTAGCCGATAAAATCTCTACTTTCTTCTAAACTGATATTAAACTCCTTATGTAACCTTTCTTTGATCAATGATCATTCGGGTAATGTTTGAATTACCCACAACTCCGTCTAAAAATTATTATCGAAAATTTTCCTAAGTTACGATCGCACCTCTACGTTCGCGACCGTCCGACGGATTCCTAGTCATAGTCAGGGGTATTACATTCTCCTCCCCTTAAAAGAATTTGTCCTCGAATTCTACAAGATTATGACGAGATACTCTGAACTCCTCTCTACTCTAGGTTGATCATACCTCGCATTTCTTTCATCAGGTTCTCTCCAACGGTTTATAGCTCATCCACATTCTAAACTCGTCTACGTTTCTCTTCTTGTCAAAAGCTCCTTGTAGTGTATAGATCATGTCCTGGTGACAAGATCATATGTACACCCGCTTCAACCCTTCTTTTTTCTTTAATACTTTCTGATCTCTTCTGAATACCACTCTTGGTTCAGTGTCTACGTCATGTCTTCATCTCTTTGAGGTAGCCCTACTCCTTCACTTAGACCTTTCTCTTCTTCTTACTCTAGTAGTACTAGACTTTTTCTTCTTCTTGACGTCAACTTCTTCTATTGTATTGTTGTAATACTAAACAACTTCCTCTTGACATCAATTTCTTCTATTGTAGCTACAATTGATACAACTCCCATAAGTCTTTGTAGTTCTTGATTCCACTCTTGACATTCTTCATTTGCATAATGCAACTCAAGCAGTATACTATCTTCATGTTCTTCCACCTTTGGGTCGCTTCCATTACGACTCATATTTTTGACTTCCATAGCTATTACTCCTTCCGTGTTGGAACATGGTACTATGCTGTGTCTATGAGCAGCATGGTACTATGCTCTATCTTAACTTCTCCATTATTTTCTTGCAACTTCTTTGGACTCTTCAACTCTTTCATCTTCTTTTCTTAGCTCTTGGTTCATCCTCCTCATTTAAAGGTTCACTTCATCTTCCTCCTACTTGTTGTGATATTGACCTCACTCTTAGTTTATTACCCTCCTCCTTGACATGTTGTACAACTCTCCTCCCCTTTGACTTGTTGTACAACTCCTCCCCTTTGACTTATCATACCACTTTCCCGCCTTTGACTTGTCTTACTTCTCAGCTTGAATATGGTGTAACTGTTCCTTTAGGCTAACATGATTCTCCTTTTCAACTTATAGTCTTCGTCTTTATTTCATCTTCGTCTTTGTTTCATCTTCGCCTCCATTTCATCTTCATCTTCTTCTTCATAGACATAAACCGATTGTCTCCCATCTCCTTGCTTTGTGAGAACGCTACTTCCTCAGATTCTTTGATTATTGTGTAGGCTAACAACACGTTCCATTTGTGTGTATCCTGACGTTTGAAACTTCATCTTCTCAACCTTCTTTAACTCTGATTTCTTCTCCTCATTGACTTATTGGCCGTTCATTTCGTCTTGTGACTTATGAATTTGGCTCTTCTCCTTAGACTTCACTTTACCATACGTAAAGTTTGTCTTTTTACTCTACAATGCAAAACTTCTTCGGCACTACTCCAAACTCCTTCCTTCTCTTGCTTTAGCTATCTTCTTCTTTAGTTATAGTCTTCTCAGCCTCATGATTTCCATCTCATGACCTTTTACGCTACTTCTCTTCTTTGCTCCTTAGATAATTGCTTCTTCTGCTTCCATCTCTTTACTTGACTTGATAAAGGTTTTTCGTCAATTATCCTAAAACACCAATCATATCGTTGTAGTAATTTAGGTTGTCAATAAAAATAGGTGTGATGCTAACAATCAAGATGTGATCAGAAGTCACTAAGTCAAGCCAAGCAATAACAGGTTTTGGTGTGTTCTAACAGTTCTAAGTGAACATGCATAAAACAGAAATTCAAGCAGAAACAATAAAACACTCGACCAACACAGCTCTTTGCAGAGCACTGGGTGAGGTCGAGTGACAGACAGAAAGTATAACAGGGATACTCGACTGCACAGTCTGTTGCCAGACAACTGGGTGGTCGAGTATCTGGTCGAGTAACAGTCAGAAAGTACAACAGGGATACTCGACTGCACAGTCTGTTGCCAGACAACTGGGTGGTCGAGTATCTGGTCCAGGTAACAGTAAAGAATTGCCGAAACTAAGCAACAAATGACAAGATGCAGTAAACAACAGTAGAGTAAACAAAGAATTCAATCAGATAAAGAATTCCCGAGGATGGGGTAATTGAGTAGTTTCGTTTCCTCAGTTTACAGGTGATTGACGTGCTCAAGTTAACCTAGTCCCAGACTCAATCACCATTGACGAGAGCTAACCTAACAGGCAGTACGAATCAACAAGTTAAAGCCAAAACGCTCCCTGCAACCAATACCTTGGTACAGGGTCACGAATCTCGGGAATTAGTGGTTCAGACATTTCATCGAACACCTTTTGGCCACGCAAATGTCTGGGCTCAAATTCCAGTTGATCAGAAAGCAATAGGCATTAAGAACAACTAATCCAGAAGGGATCTATCAATCAATACTCAATCACCTAGCATACTGAGAATCCTACACTACTCTAACCCATCCTCAGAAACCTATTCACTACTCAGACATCATAACAGAAAGCATAAACGTTGAACAAGTTGAAAACATGATAACAATAGTGTAACACCAGGATGATAACAGAATGAACAACAGTAAACAAAATCAAGAACAAAAGCTGAATACTGAATACTGAATAGATGAAGAGAAATCCGGATTACAATAGGTTTAGAACACAAGGTCTGCGGAATAAAACTAGATAAAAACTTGTCTTCGAAAATGTGAAGTACATGCTACTTATAGCCAAATATTCTGAAACCCTAATACTCAAAACGACGAAGTATTGGGACAGATTAAGAACTGTACTCGACCCATGTGGTCGAGTGGGAGGTCGAGTGAACAGCTGGAGTCTTCTTTTCTTCCTTGTGCTCGAGTGTCTAGTTGAGTGCGGAATGAAGAAGGCTCTGAAGCTTGTCATCGAGTATGCAGTCGAGTGGTGGTGATGGTGATACTCGACCTCCAGGTGGAGTGATGAGGTCAAGTAGTGGTCTGGCAATGAAGGTGAAGACACTCGGCCTCGGGGTCGAGTGATGGATCGAGTGATGGTCAGGTGATGGGATGAAGACACTCGACCTCGGGGTCGAGTGATGTGATCGAGTGATGGTCAGGTGATGGGATGAAGACACTCGACCTCGGGGTCGAGTGATGTGATCGAGTGATGGTCAGGTGATGGAGATGAAGACGCTCGACTTCGTGGTCGAGTGTTGAGGTGAAGTTGTGATGTCTTCTACTCGACCTGGGGTTCGAGTGGTCTCTTGAGATCTTGAAGCTCCTACTCGACCTCTGGGTTGAGTGGTTTTGTCATGATCAGGTCCGCTTCTTCCAGATAGCTTGTCAACAGCTCCAAATCACCTGAAATCAACGCAAATATGCAACATGCATGCAAATGTATCCTAAACATGTAAAGTGATGACAAATGATGAGAAATGGTATAAAACAGTGATGATATGATGCTAAAGTGATGACAAATGGATGCTCAAAACATGCAAAATACACACTTATCAACTCCCCCAAACTTAGTCTTTGCTTGCCCTCAAGCAAACAATCAAGAACAAGCTGGAGGTGAGGTTTGAAAGCGGGGACTCAAAGCCAAAGCCCCAGATAAACCAGATGAAATCAATGTCCTAGTTGAAAGTTCTAAGCTGCAAGATCGAATTCTACTTAAAATGTTAGCCATGCCTCATTATCAATCAATCCGACTCATATGCTCGACCTACACATGTTTTCAAATCTACCAATCCCTTTAACATTCATTAATTCTGGAACGTGAATCAAGCAATGCATCATTAATGAACTCATTTGGCTAAAGTAAAAGGTCAAGAGACAAAGATGGTCCCTTACTGAATAGGCTTCAGTAACAGGGGATCTCTAAAAAAATGATTAAGCTTTAGTAGAATGCTAAAGGTAAGTCCCAAGCTATGCATACAGAGATAAGATCCCATCTATCCAGAGTACATCAAATGAAGCTCTAATGGTAATCCCATCTCCAATCCCAATATAAGAACTTAACTCTACCCATTGCATTCATGAATCTTTTAAGCCCTTTTCTAATCATTCTTTTCTTTTCTCTTAACTTTAGGAGAAGCTTTCTCAACACTTTGATACATCTAGCGGATTTGGATTTCTTTAACAACTAAGGTTCCTCTTTTTAACATCTTAAAACCAAGGCCTTTTGCCCATCTTCCATAGCTAACAAGAACTCTTTCTTTTCTTTCCAAATCCCAAAACCTTTACTAGACTTTTTCTGCTTCTTTAGCTTACTTCACCTAGAGTCTTTTACCTTTTCTTATCAATGAATCAACCTTTTTTTTTTCTTTTAAACACATCCCAACCCAAAGTATAAGCGCCCACCTAGTCCTATCTAGTCCGAAAAATGCGAACTAGAACTACATGAGACACTATCTCTATCGTAACGAACCTAACACTTTCTACCAAGCTTAATCGGAATAAGACCTCACAAACACTCACAAGTGATATAGGGCTTGAAAGAAAGTCTAGGTTTGAGTTTGGGTTAACTGCTCTAATTAGGAGAGTCAGCTACTTGGATTAACAAGAGTGATCAAAATGAATAAGAAAATCCAAGTATTTTAGGGTATCCATGAGTTCAAATTTGATGCAGACATGATAATTAAAGATCAGATTCAGGTTCAAATTGATAGGGAATGGTATCAGATCATGACAGTGTGGTCGAGTAGAGCAATCTAGGCATGGTTCAGTTTTATTTCAAATTCATTGACTACGCAACAAACAACTAGCAACGAGGGCACTGAGTTTATCCGGTGAATCAAAATGCTTACAAGGCTATCTCATCATCATCCCCTATGCATATGCAACAATCCTGAATGAAACACTCTAGACTCGATCCTAAATGTAATGCAACTACATGAACACTCTTTTTTTTGTGAAATCATTTTCTGAAATTTTTCAAATTTTTTTTGTTTTTTCTATGCCTTAGATGAATGCAGACTCAAAAATATACACAATGCAACACACACTTCCTGAGCCCTCCCCCAAACTTAAATCACACAGTCCACTGTGCAAATAAACTTGGAAGAGAGTACTCAGGACAAATCCAATCACAAAAACAAAAAATGAAGAAACAAATCACAACAGATGATATAATACAATGGTGAAGTGAGGCGCTTACCTCAGTCAAAGAATGAACGTAGTTGCTCGTCAATTGCTGCCTCTGATTGCTCCCAGGCTATAGACGATCCACCTTATCTTTATCAGCTCCAGCAGGTGGGTACTCGACCTCATCAGCTCTGTGGCGGCCAATACCGCTCTGAGGATACTCGACCTCTTTCCTTCTGCTGCGGCCAGCGCCGCGGTCGAGTGATCTCCTTGAGTGAATGAGGCGTGATCTGCTGCTAGGTCTAGTGAGTGTAGCCTTCCTTCTTCTCTTGTGCTCCCGGGACTCGAATGACGAATGCCTAGCCTGGACATGTCAGACTCTCTGCTCGCTAAGCTAAGGCTTGTGCGCAAGCTCATTAAATCTCCTCGATGGCATCTCCAGAGGAGGTTGTCCCTGTGGAATAGCAGTGGTGGAGGAGGAACAACTCAGCTTATCTGTTAGAAGCTTGAAACACTTGGCGATCAGCTTGTCCTGCTTCTTGCACCACTTCTGCAATTTACTGTTGTTCTTATGAGCTTCAGTCAAGCTCTTGCTCTGCCTCGCTGGAGGTACATGTTCACCAAAGTGATACATGCTAGTGTCGAACTCCACTGCTCTATCTTCATCCATCCCACCCGAAGCAGCTTCTTCTAGAAGATCATCCTCATCCAATGGCAAAGCGTTCTCATAGTAGAGGTGTCCAACCTCAGGCCAAAAATCAATATTATCTCCCTCTATTATCCGTGTAACCTTAGGGCTAGGGAGAAGGATGGTAGCTCTCCTGTTTGTAGAGTGCTCAAACCTGAACCTATGGAAATCGTCAACCATTGCAAACTCCAGAAATTCGCAGTGACGTAGGTGCTCGATGTCCATGGCTCGCGGCTCGAGTCCAGCAGAAATGATGGGGACTCCACAAGCTATCAGAATCGGTGTCACAACACCACCTATGCACAGAGCGCCTCGTGCTCTCTTCTGATTATTGCTGACAGCCCAGCTCTTGTATCCATACAGATGGATCAGAAGATGTACAGAGAGAGGTGTGTCATTGATTTCACCTTGGAGAGACATACCATTCTTAGTTTGGCGAAGAATTTCCTTGAGGGCCATTGCGATCATCTCCATATCAGAGTTAGTAACAGTCCCTGTGATCTCTCGCGAGTAGAGTACATTGGCTATATAACGCTGGAAGTACCTGATGACAGGGCTGCGTATCTGATTGCTCTTTGACCGGGAAGAATTCAGCGGTACAGAGCTGCCAATGGTGATCCACAAGTCTTTCAACTCTTCTCTGTCATACTTGGGCTTAGATCCCGTTCCACTGGGGAAGCCAAACAATCCTTCCAAGCGCTTGATTGATAACCTATACTCATGACCATACACAGAGAATCGCAAGAATCCCAATCCTTCACAATCCAACTCATCAGAGGTCATACCTTGGTAGAGGTCTACTTGCAGCGTGGAGAGGAATTGTATTGTCTCATCTTCATACACTACATACGGATAAGCCATCAGAGTGTCTAGATGACAACTATGGTACAGGTGCTGAACATCTTCCAACAATCCGAGTTGTGCAAGTTTGGTCAAGCAAGGATACCTCGTGCTACAGAACTCATTCAGCTTGAAAAGCCTAACATATTCCTCAGCAAGCAATACGTCGGGCTTGTGCAGAAGTTTGGTAGATCTGCGAGTCTGTTCAGGCATGTACTCGTCTTCCAGATCTTCTTCTATAAGCTCATACCTCTCTGTCATCGCTCTCTTTCCTCGGGCTATCTCAGCTTTCCTTCTGAAGCTTTCATATTCTCTCTGTTCTCTCTCTGGCCTTGAAGATGACGACTCTGTCTCATCCATGTTGTAGTCAGGATCAACAGAAGAGCTGCCACTATAATTGCTCATGATTCTCCTGTAGAAATTTAAAACTCAAAGCTCAAATGTCAATAGGTTAGTCTCAAAGATAGCAATGAAACCAAAATTGTTATCAATAGGCAATGAAATAGATTGAATTGATCGAGTACAATTCTGTACTCGAGTAACCTGAGCTGTTCCTGGAGGTCGAGTGAATTGTGGATGTCGGGTTCAGCCGGTGAAGCCTAGAGGTCGAGTAAACACTTTGACAATTCTTCAGGGCTCCGTTGCTTTCAAGAACAAGAGGCCAAGTTGCTGCTGCAGAGGTCGAGTGAATACTCGAGGTCGAGTGATACTTTGTGGTCGAGTAGCTTTCTCGTAATCGAGTGGTCCAGGAGACTTCGACGGTGAACGAGGAGGAGTACTTGATTACGGCGGTGCAGGGATAGTCGAGTGAAGTAGGAAATGATCTGGTGCCGGCGGCGCGGAGGTCGAGTGGTTCTCGGACGTCTAGTGACGGAAGATATGGTCTGGTGACTGCGGCGCGGAGGTCGAGTGATTCACGGTGGTCGAGTGAACTGATCTGGACAGAGTGGCTCTTTGGAGTGTCGGTGGTGAGATGAAAAGAGGTAGGTCGAGTGGATTTTGTGAAGTCGAGTGAAGTTTCAAAATGAGTGGTGGAGGTTGAGTTTTAGATTCTCTCTCCAGCTTATCCTCAACGCGTGGTCTACTGTAAACTACAAGAAATCCTTACAAGTCTCCGTAGCTCCTGTTGGTCGACTATAGTGATGTTCTTAAAAATTTTGGATTTTAAACATCACGTATACTCGACTGACGTACTCGAATTACGGGTCTCCAGATGCAACAGAAAACTTTCAAAATTTTGTACTCCACCAGGTTATACACTCGATCTCTAGGTCTTCTATAGAGTAAAAGTTTTGAATTTTTACTCTATCTCTACGTTGTTCCCTTGTCTCTGAGAACCACAAACACAACTAAAACAAATCAAAAATAACAAGACAAGAAAAATTTATTTACAGAGATAGTCATGGGACTTCCTTCCAAGTGAGCTTCTTTAAAGTCATTAGCTCGACTCCTTTACTCCTTTAATCATCAAGAAGGTCCTGGAAATGAACCGATGTCACCTCTGTAAGGATTTGGTCTGTTAAGTATTTCTTGAGCCTTTGACCATTTACTGTAAAATCTCCACTCTTACCAGCTAGAATGACTGCACCATAAGGACGGACCTCAGTGATACAGAAGGGGCCAGACCATCTGGATTTAAGTTTTCCTGGAAAGAGTTTCAAGCGAGAGTTGAATAGCAGCACCTGATCACCAACCTGGAAATCCTTAGTGATGATCTTCTTGTCATGGAAAGGCTTGGTTCTCTCCTTGTAGATTTTAGAACTCTCATAAGCTTCTAGACGGATCTCATCGAGGTCACTGAGTTGGATCAATCGCTTCTCCTCAGCAGTTTTTATGTCAAAGTTCAGAAGTTTTACCGCCCACATTGCTTTGTACTCGAGCTCAACAGGTAGATGACATGATTTTCCATAGAGAAGATTGAAAGGAGTTGTACCAATGGGGGTCTTGAAGGCTGTCCTGTAAGCCCATAATGCATCATCTAGCTTTGCAGATCAGTCTTTCCTTGTAATCCCAACAGTCTTTTCCAGAATTGTTTTTATCTCCTTATTGGAGATCTCAACCTGCCCGCTTGTCTATGGATGATAGGGAGTGGCGACCTTGTGCTTTACTCCATGCTTCTTCAAGAGGTTTTCAAAAACCTTGTTGATGAAATGCTTCCCGCCATCACTGATTACTACCCTGGGAACTCCAAATCTTGGGAAGATTATGGTCTTGAATAGCTTCAGCACAACTTTTGCATCGTTGGTAGGACTAGCAATAGCTTCGACCCACTTTGATACGTAGTCTACGGCGACCAGTATATATTTATTACCGTATGAAGATGGGAATGGACCCATAAAATCAATCCCCCATACATCAAAGATCTCAACTTCCAAGATTGGATTCTGAGGCATCTCATTTCTTCTGCTGATGTTGCCTTTTCTCTGGCATGAATCACACTTTGAAACAAACTCCTGAGCGTCCTTAAACATTGTTGGCCACCAAAACCCTGCTTGAAGAATCTTGGACACTGTCTTGAACGTCGCGAAGTGACCACCATATGCTGAGCCATGGCAATGCAGCAGGATAACTTCCACTGCATCTTCTGAGACACATCTCCTGTAGATCTTATCTTTACAGAGAGTGTAAAGATAAGGCTCATCCTAGTAGTAATGGTGTATGTCTCTGAAAAACTTCTTCCTTTCATAACTTGTCAGGTTGGGAGGCTCTACTCCGCACGCCAAGTAATTGACGTGATCAGCATACCATGGAGATTCTCCTTCAACAGCATTCAGTTGGTGGAACTCTTTCCCACTGTAGCTCCTTCCCAAGAACTCTACAACCATGAGCTGCTCTTCTGGCATTGAATCGTCTATCGGAAGGGGTTCTTCAATTCTCATCCTTGAGAGATGGTCAGCTGCACCATTTTCAATGCCTTTCTTATCTACTATCTCCATGTCAAAGTCTTGCAGTAAAAGTATCCATCTCAACAGTCTTGGTTTAGTATCCTTCTTGGCATACAAATGCCTCAAAGCTGCATGGTCTGTATAGACGTTACCTTTGATCCAACCAAATAGCTTCTGAACTTCTCAAATGCGAATACAACAGCTAGAAGCTCCTTCTCAGTTGTTGCATATCTTCCCTGTGCGTCATCCAACGTTCGGCTGGCGTAATATATGACATGAAGCTTCTTGTCTATTTTCTGGCCTAAAACAGCTCCTACTGCGTAATCTAATGCATCACACATGATCTCAAATGGATAGTCCCAATTAGGCGCTCGAACAACCGGAGCAGATACCAAAGCATCCTTGATGGTTTGGAAGGATATCTTGCAGAAGTCTTTAAAAAATCTTCTGTAGAACCCAGCATGACCAAGGAAACTTCTGATGTCCTTCACCGTTTTTGGTGGCTGCAACTGCATCATCACTTCAACTTTTCCTTTGTCAACCTCTATACCCTTCTCTGATATCTTGTGACCCAGCACTATGCCTTCATTCACCATGAAATGACACTTTTCCCAATTGAGAACAAGATTCGTCTCTTCGCACCTGGTCAATACCCTGCCAAGATTCAACAAACATGAGGAGAAAGAGGGGTCATAGACCGAAAAATTGTCCATGAAAACCTCCACCATCTCCTCGATTAAGTCTGAAAGTATAGAGGTCATACACCTCTGAAATGTTGTAGGAGCATTGCATAAACCAAATGGCATTCTCTTATAAGCAAAAGTTCCATAAGGACATGTGAAAGTTGTTTTTTCTTGATCATTAGGGTGAATTGGTATTTGAAAGAAACCACTGTATCCATCAAGAAAGCAATAGTATGGATGATTAGCTAAACGTTCAAGCATTTGGTCAATGAATGGTAAAGGAAAATGATCTTTCCTAGATGTAGCATTCAACTTCCTATAATCAATGCACATTTTATGACCAGTTATAATTCTAGTAGGGATCAGTTCATCCTTTTCATTTTTGACAACAGTCATTCCACCCTTTTTAGGGACGCAATGCACTGGAGAAACCCAAGTACTATCAGAGATAGGGTAGATGACACCAGCATCAAGCAGTTTCAAAATTTCTTTTTTCACTACTTCTTTCAAATTGGGATTTAACCTCCTCTGTGGTTCAATGCTAGAATAGGATTCGTTTTCAAGATGGATCCTATGGTTGCATAAACTAGGTGAAATTCCCTTAATGTCGGATAATGAATAACCAATCGCTCTCCTATACTTTCTAAGCTCAGATAATAGCAGGTTCACTTCATCACTATTTAACTCAGCATTAATGATCACAGGGTAAGTAGAGTTTGGACCAAGGAATGCGTACCTTAGACCTTTAGGAAGTGGTTTGAGATCAACCTTCAGTGCCTTAAGTTCAGACCAGTCATCTGAAGTTGGAATGATCGGCTCCCTAGATTCGTTGGTAGACAAGGCCGAGTGGCTGGTCGAGTACGTCCTCGAGAGTGCAGGTTGAACTCGAGTTGACCCTTCTTCGCTCATTACCATTACCTCCGTTGCTGGTCCATTCAATTCCTCAAAGGGTTCTGATTCTTCCATCACTTTATGGGAGTCTAACAGCTTCTGGTATCCCAATGTTTCCTAATGCAGAAACCCATCTTCACCACTTTTGGTTAAAGCACTGTTAAGATGATCTTAGTCTGCCAACTCAACCTCCTTAATATTCTTGGCAAACATAGCTCTATATTTATCTGCCAACGCATTCTTGTGATAGCTAGGAAATGGAAGTTGTGGTTTGTAGGGAAGAGGGACAAAGACCTTTTCTTTGTTTTTGACAGCAACTGGTTTTGGAGCAGTTGGTGATGCTACTGGGAAGATAGGTCGAGTTGTTGGTCGAGTAACGTTGTCGAGTGGCAGATCGAGTGGTTGCTCGAGTGACAGGTCGAGTGGTTGCTCGAGTGACTGGTCGAGTGGTTGCTCGAGTGACTGGTCGAGTGGTTGCTCGAGTGGTTTGTCTGCTTGATCGTTCTCGAGACTTAAATCCTCCCCATCTTGATCTTCACTGTCCTCAATGACCGTCTTTGGTTCCTCCCTAGTTGGAAGTGCTTTTCCATTACGCAGTGTGATAGCATGAGCATATTCTTTTGGATTCTGAACTGCTTTGCCTGGTAGTTGGCTTGTCTGTTTTGGAGCTGAAGAAGATGCAGAATGTCCCACTAAGTATCGGACTTTGGTATTTAGTGTTTCCATCTTGACATTGAGATCATTGTAGCTACAGTCCAACTTGTTATGTAACTCAGATATCTTCTTTGCCATCTCCATGGAGCCAGAGGCTTGCGCGTGAAGCAGCTGTTGTAGCATTTGTTTCATATCAGCCTCAGGAGCAGCAGGACCTTGGTTTTGCTGATGTGCAAACCGAGGTGGTGGTGGCGGCTGGTAGTTCCCCTGAAATTGCTGTTTAGGAACGAAACCTTGGTTGTAGGGAACAAAAGGTTTGTTCTGACCTTGTTGTTGCTGTGGAGGATACACTTGATCCTGAGGATTAGCAACGATGGTGCTGCGGTAGGAGAGGTTGGGATTGTTGGTTTTGAAGTTGTTGTATCCTTTGTAGCCACCCTGGTTGTTGTTGATGTAGCTGACTTCTTCCAACTGGTTACCCTCCCCATCTTGGACTTGAAACTGCTCGTCATCAACAAGGAAGTGCACATGCTTCTGCTAGCTAAGAAGAATCCTGTCCAGCTTGTCATTCAGCGCTTTGATCTCCTTCCAGTGTTTGTCATCAGAGTCTGATGTGCCTCTGACGGTCCTATCACAGTCCTCGTTGTAATTACCATCTGATTGAGCCAAGTTCTCAACCAATTCCCATTGCTAGCGGTATCCAGAAGTATTCTGATGTGTGGTAGGACTCCTCTGTAAAGAGTGCTGAGCAGAGAGGCTTTAGTAAAGCCATGATGAGGGCATTGGTTGGTGTAACCCTTTAAACGCTTCCATGCTTCACAGAAGCTTTCATCAGTCTTCTGTGAGAAACTAGAAATCTCATTTCTGAGTCTTGCAGTTCTGGCATTGGAGAAGAACTTTGATAGAAAAGCCTTCTTGCAATCATCCCAAGTGGTGATTGAGTCATGGGGCAGATTCTTCTCCCAGATGTGTGCTTTGTCGCCCAAGGAGAATGGGAACAAACAGAGCTTTAATTCGTCTTCACTGACACCATTGATCTTTGTCAGGTTGTAGAGCCTATCGAATTCATCTAGGTGGTCGAGTGGATCCTCCATTGGCAGACCATGGAATTTATTCCCCTGAATATTCGAGATGAGACCACTCTTAATCTCGAAGTTGTTGTTCTGGATAGCAGGAGGTGCAATTCCTTTCCTCTGACGGTGATCACGTGGTGCATCTCCAGCACCAATGTTGGCATGGCCATTTTGTTGATTCTGTTCGTCAGCCATATCGAGTGGTTGCTGAGATACAGGGTTGACTGTGTTTCTCCTTTCTCTGAGTTCACGAGCTATGCGGTCGATGTTGTCGTTGAAAAGGAGGTTCTGATTGCCCGTTGATCGAGTTCGCATACAGCAGAGGTGTACATGGATCAAGAAGACAACAAGAAAAACACACAGTTAGTAACCGAAAAGAAAATTGAAAAAGAACTTGATCTAAGCAAGTCTCAAATCTCAAATGTAACAAACAAACACCCAATTGGCAACAGCGCCAAATTGATAATAGGTTTTTAGTCAATTATCCTAAAACACCAATCATATCGTTGTAGTATTTTAGGTTGTCAATCCAAATGGGTGTGATGCTAACAATCAAGATATGATCAGAAGTCACTAAGTCAAGCCAAGCAATAACAGGTTTTAGTGTGTTCTAGCAGTTCTAAGTGAACATGTAGAAAACAGAAATTCAAGCAGAAACAAAAGACACTCGACCGACACAGCTCTTTGCAGAGCACTGGGTGAGGTCGAGTGACACGTCGAGTAAAAGACATAAAGTATAACAGGGATACTCGACTGCACAGTCTGTTGCCAAACAGCTGGGTGGTCGAGTATCTGGTCGAGTAACAGTCAGAAAGTACAACATGGATACTCGACTGCACAGTCTGTTGCCAGACAACTGGGTGGTCGAGTATCTGGTCGAGTAACAGTAAAGAATTGCCGAAACTAAGCAACAAATGACAAGATGCAGTAAACAACAGTAGAGTAAACAAAGAATTCAATCAGATAAAGAATTCCCGAGGATGGGGTAATTGAGTAGTTTCGTTTCCTCAGTTTACAGGTGATTGATTTGCTCAATAAATTAACCCTAGACAACAAGTTCATTAACCAAATCTAAGTACCACCGCAATAGAGACTCTCAAGTTAACCTAGTCTCAGACTCAATCACCATTGACGAGAGCTAACCTAACAGGCATTACGAATCAACAAGTTAAAGCCAATACCTTGGTACAGGGTCACGAATCTCTGGAATCAGTGGTTCAGACATTTCATCGAACACCTTTTGGGCGCAGAAATGTCTGGGCTCAAATTCCAGTTGATCAGAAAGCAATAGGCATTAAAACAACTAATCCAGAAGGGATCTATCAATCAATACTCAATCACCTAGCATACTGAGAATCCTACACTACTCTAACCCATCCTCAGAAACCTATTCATTACTCAGACATCATAACAGAAAGCATAAACGTTGAACAAGTTGAAAACATGATAACAACAGTGTAACAGCAGGATGATAACAGAATGAACAACAGTAAACGAAATCAAGAACAAAAGCTGAATACTGAATACTGAATAGATAAAGAGAAATCCGGATTACAAAAGGTTTAGAACACAAGGTCTGCGGAATAAAACTAGATAAAAACTTGGCTGCGAAAATGTGAAGTACATGCTACTTATAGCCAAATATTCCGAAACCCTAATACTCAAAACGACGAAGTATTGGGACGGATTAAGAACTGTACTCGACCCATGTGGTCGAGTGGGAGGTTGAGTGAACAGCTAGAGTCTTCTTTTCTTCCTTGTGCTCGAGTGTCTGGTTGAGTGCGGAATGAAGAAGGCTTTGAAGCTTATCATCGAGTATGCAGTCGAGTGGTGGTGATAGTGATACTCGACCTCCAGGTGGAGTGATGAGGTCGAGTAGTGGTATGGCAATGAAGGTGAAGACACTCGGCCTCGGGGTCGAGTGATGTGATCGAGTGATGGTCAGGTGATGGGATGAAGACACTCGACCTCAGGGTCGAGTGATGTGATCGAGTGATGGTCAAGTGATGGGATGAAGACACTCGACCTCGGGGTCGAGTGATGTGATCGAGTGATGGTCAGGTGATGGAGATGAAGACGCTCGACCTCGTGGTCGAGTGGTGAGGTGAAGTTGTGATGTCTTCTACTCGACCTGGGGGTCGAGTGGTCTCTTGAGATCTTGAAGCTCCTACTCGACCTCTGGGTCGAGTGGTTTTGTCATGATCAGGTTCGCTTCTTACAGATAGCTCGTCAACAGCTCCAAATCACCTGAAATCAACGCAAATATGTAACATGCATGCAAATCTATCCTAAACATGTAAAGTGATGACAAATAATGAGAAATGGTATAAAACAATGATGATATGATGCTAAAGTGATGACAAATGGATGCTGAAAACATGCAAAATACACACTTATCATGATTGAATGCCTTACTCTCTTCTTCTAATTATCCTTTCCATCGGATAACTAGGGCTTTGTCTTGAGCTTCATCCCTCTTCTTCTCTTTGATTCTCTGGAAATGACAATGGTCATTTCTTACTTCCTTGGAATTATGACTTGATCTTGAGCTAGTGTCCTTCTAGCTCTTCCAACAAACTTCCTGCTTCTACACCCTGGAAATACTAACTCCGTCCTTCGAGTTAATACAATCCTCTTTGTCTTGGGCTTCACATTCTCTGAAACTGCAATTTCTATGTCATCTTGTTGTCTTTGCTTCTTCCTTACTTCATTACCACACAAGTCTTCTTAAATCTTACGGTTTGGGTCAACCAACATCTTCTTCTTTGATTACACCATCACCTGAAAGTCTGCTCGGTACCGCCAGAAGTCCATTGCTTCTCCGTTTGGTCGACATGACCTTTCTAACTTTGTGTTGATCCCCTTCGTCCTTACGAGAATAGTCTGCACACTCTCTCTTGGCGTCTACTCATGATTAAAATAACTACGACACTCTCTCTCTCTCTTTCCCTTCATTCCCTTTACGACTATCTACTATCGGCTCTTTCCATTTTCTTTGATCATCACGGTGAAGGGTACTTCCTTCATGGCTATTGGCAATATCAACCACACTAGGGCTGTTCCCATAGTAGGTTTGGCAGCGGCTCTCTCTTCTTTACAGTGGTTATCTTATTCCTCTTCTAAAATGTGATTTCCTATCTCACATGATGCCTTGACATGCTTGCTGATCTAGGGGTCGGATTTCACACGGCACAACTAAAGTTTCATTCTTACGTATGTGATTCCCTATCACATAACATCTTACTTACCTGACACACCAACCCTTGCTTTTTCCCCAACACGCCCATAAAACACCACAAGATCAACCGGGTAAAGTGTTCCCACCTAAACTTCTAGGGTTCATCTAAAATCCTAAGTTCCACTATTTACAGTTCTTAAGGCTCCTAAAAATACTAGAAACCAACCCTACT
Organism: Arabidopsis thaliana; assembly: GCF_000001735.4. Taxonomy (NCBI): domain Eukaryota; kingdom Viridiplantae; phylum Streptophyta; class Magnoliopsida; order Brassicales; family Brassicaceae; genus Arabidopsis; species Arabidopsis thaliana. The sequence continues at coordinate 13,901,123 of NC_003074.8, read as the reverse complement.
TTTCTACCAACACATACTCAAAATACTTAAGGCAACAATACAAGCATGGGTTTACCATTCCACATGCCTAGTTGCGCTTAAGAAACTAATGCAAGCAATATTATTCTAAATGATGCAAACTCAACCAATGCAAGCAATAATAAAACTTAAAGCGAGCAATCTACCAACAACATATGCTAGAAATATTTATTCTACATAAAGCAAGCATCAACCACACCACACAAAGAATAGTTAGAACCCATTCGTACCTGCGCCGAAACCCATAAGGTCATAAAGGTTAGGGTAATCTATTCCTAAGGTATAACACAACTTACTTGTGCCTTCCGCTCTTCTGTTAATGGATTACCAAACAGGCCGTAGTGGGTAGACCAATGACTACACAGACTGAATCGGGTGAGAACTCATCTTCTTCTTGATCTTTGGCTTGGCCACTTACTCGACTTGCTTCACCTAATCATCGACCATGGACTTGCAGTAGATCTAACTCCATCTCTCTTTAAACTTCATGGTACCTTCTTTTCAAAGCCTCCTTGATTACTTTTCCACAACGCTTCATGGATCAATGACTTCATCAATTTTGCTTCTTGAGATATCCTCTTCTCAGTTGTTTGAGCACACACCATTTCTTGAACGAGCTTCTTCAACTAGTATAGCACACCTCCTTAAATACTTTAGCAAGATCCATCTCCGCATAACCATCTTTGTTTGCTTCCATCTATTAACTCCAATATCATCTCCTTATGAGTTCTCTCCCATTGATTCTTAGCCTTGTAATGGTCACCACATCCATCCTCCTTTCATCCATTAACTCTAAATCTGCATTAACATCCAAAAGGTAAAACCTAATAATCCCTCTACCTAATCCCTCTACCTATAGCACATGGTAGCACCGGTTTCCTAAAGTTGTCTTTGCGACTCATTTTGACTCGATAAAACGTTTGAAAACTTGTGTCCCTTAAGCATGAACAAAACCATGCTCTGATACCACTCTTGTAACACCCCCAAACCGTTCTAGGACTAAGAACGAATCTGGAAGCGTTACTTTTGATGCCCGTAGACGATCCGACCGAGTTCCCAGAACACATCTGGTACCAAGGTCAGGCCATCATCGAACAACGTTCCTCACGAACATGGCCTAAGGCTTTTCAACCCGTACCATGACCGTAAGTTGTGTTAGTCGGGACAAGACTAATATCAGAAGTACACAAGGATTTTTAAAGAAAATCTCCTTTATTCAATAAAACATGAAAATACTTACAATGGATTGGGATCCCGAGCCTAATGCTCAAATCGAGTCAATTTACAAATCTAATTTTACAAAGACAACAAACTTTACACCGGTTCCCCAACGTCCGTGCTCCCCTATAGGTCTCCCCAACAAAGGTTACCTATAAGACAAAATGTAGAATCTTGAGTAATCTAAGATTACTCAGTGAGCCCGGGTTTCTAACAAATAACATAAATCCCAATCCCAATCCCCAATCAAACAATCAATACGAGTATACTAAATTGAGTATACTCGACAAGAAATCACACAACACAAACAAACAAGCAATGAATACTCTTTATAGAGTATATGCAGCGGAAACTACTTAATCTAAAACTAGCATGCTAACGACTCTTCATCCTACGGGCCCCTACACTTTACGATGCTGATTTCCCACAAGGCAATGTCTCCGACCGCTGGACACAAAGTCTAAAACGATCACATCCCTTCCCCAATCTAAACCGTCTACATGGAATAACTCCCTTACGGTAAAACTTTTACTACCCCGTCGGGCAGTCTCGGGTGGTAGCGAACCATTCCGAGCTAGTGGGACAACCACGACATCGTCACACCTTATTCATATAACTGACTAACCACATTACTTACTACGAGTCTAATGTAACCTAATACTACTGGTAATAAAACCTACTAGCAAGCAATTGACACTCAAAGGTTAATCAAGGCAAAGCAAGATTAACCAACAACAATCAATCAAACAACCTAACATGCTTGCTAACAATTTAATTCATAATAAAAATTACGAACAAACAAACAAACAATCAACCAACATAATGGCTAAACTAATGTCCAGCCTAAGCACACAAATACTTCATCCTAAACTAAATCGAGCATGAATGCAAGATCTAATCAAACAACCAAGCCCATCTTACGTAAAAACGTAGATCCGACTATCAACAATAAATGCATAAATTATACTAAGTATAAAAATGCAACCTCATGCCTAACAATCATAACCCCAAAATAAAACCTAGTCATGTGCTACTACACACGCTACGGTACTCACCTTGGCCTTATTGTCGAGAGATTAAAATTCTACCCTTGACCGCCTAATAATTTTGATCCAACCGAGCTATCTCCAACGCGTACTAACGATGGATCTAAGCGTCGGACCGAAAACAAAATTAAAAAAAATATTCTAAAAAGATTAAAAGACTAAAGGCGGAACTACTTACCTTATTACCCAACTACGACTCCCGACTCGACCAACTTCTACCTGACTCAGACTCCGACGGACTAACTAGCTATCTAACGGTTTAAGCTAAAGGTTTTGGTGGGAAGAACTAATGAATCGATCTAGGGGGTTTATATAGGCTGGGGAAACTTGGTCAGCAAGTTACTTGGAGTGCAAGTCACTCAAAGGATAAGGCTTATCCTTATCTTATCCACTTTCAAGCTTATCATTATCCAATCTTGTTCTTATCCTTATCTAAATGCCCATTCTAATCTAAAACGTGTGGAGGATCATGCACAACACACGCCAAGTTCATGGAACAACTGCCTATGCCACAAGCACCTCAACGACATGGCCTTAACGACCATTCGTTATGTCGCTCACGGTACACGCCCGTACCGAGAACTCTCCGACTATTGTACGCGGACAATGATCATTACCTATTCTTTTAACAAATAAATGACTAAGTCATTTAACTACTCCACTAACCTTGTTGTGTCCGCATCCAATCCCATTCGATCATCGCTTGCTTGTCTCGGCCTGAATTTACTATTTCTCGTTAATAATTTTGATAGTCTTAATAAATTCCTCGATAGCCTTAACTGCCTTTGTCGATAATAGCCGATCCTAGTCTTCTTGATATGTAGCATTAGCCGATAAAATCTCTACTCTCTTGTAAACTGATCTTAAACTCCTTATGTAACCATTCTTTGATCAATGATCATTCGGGTAATGTTTGATTTACCCACAACTCCGTCTAAATTTTCTTATCGAAAATTTTCCTAAGGTACGATCGCACCTCTATGTTCGCGATCGTCCGACGGATTCCTAGTCAAAGTCAGGGGTATTACAATACCCGTGGCCTAACTTATCGGCCATGTCAAAACTTACAAAACTATCTGTCGCTCCCGAATCGAACAATACATGCGTGGGGTTACCACCAACAAGTAATGTCCCTAATGCATATGAAAATGATGTATGCAATATTTAAACTAGTAAACTATGCATACAATAATCAATCACTCAAACATACATAAATAAGAAAAGTAAGAACCCATACTAACCTATTATGGGACCTTTTGCGGGTCCTGGAGGTTTGGTAGGTTCTAAATCTAAGGCATAGACATTTGCTGGAGTAGCTTGCTTCTTTACCGGTGATCCCTTAGCTATCTGAACTGGCGGTGGGTGGTTAACCATTTGGTTATACTGCTTTATTTGTCTGTTCGGGCATGCGTTAGCATAATGCCCTTGGTCTCCACAAATGAAACAAGCTCCCACTCGGTTACTCTGTAGTCGCCCTTGTTTATTCGGGCATGCATTGGACACATGTCCCGACTCCCCACAAGTGTAACAAGTAACAAATGCCAGATTTGGCAATTTAGTCTGTACGACCATTGAGCAATCTCGTGCAAAATGTCCCGGCTTTCCGCATATATAGCAGGCTCTTGGATCGTAAGTATTCATTACACGTCCTCCTTGGTTACCAACCTTAGGCTTTCCACGATCATTATTCTGGTTTCGTCCTCCCGACTGATTAGTCCTCAAAACCCCAGGCTGAAATTCTCGATTATTCCCTTTCTTGCCTTCAAACTTTTCGTTCTCCCGTAACTTCTCTCCCTTCTCTAACTCATTCCCTTCTTTACATTCACGGCCCTTTCCGTTAATTCACTCACGTTGGTACTGAAGACGTCCCCAAATATCAGGCCCTAGTCCTCTAAGGAATCTCCGTACCATCATAGCTTCATCATCCCTTCCGTTGTACAAATATCTCCGAAGTCTTGTAGAAATTTGCTCATACGCCTGGACACTCTTTTGCCCTTGTTCCAGACTCATAAACTGAAGCTCCAGACGATCACGTGCCTCCAGTGGAAAATACTTAGACTCAAACTCCTTCTTAAACATATCCCAAGTGATAGGCTGGTCGCGGTATCGTGAAACAACACTATCCCACCATGCTCGACCATCCTCATCTAAAAAGTTTACTGCTATCTGGCCCTTAAAGTCTTCCGGGCACCTTGAAGTTTCAAAATTCATTTCCAGATTCCTCAACCACTTATCTACTAAAACTGTATTCAGCTCTCCTTTAAACTTCCGAACACCTAAATCCTTCATCATCATAATCAGTTTTAAGAACTTGGCTGAAGGAGATTCGGCACGCTGGCTTTCCTGCATCTGTTGTTGGTGTTGCTGTTGTTGAATCATATGAGTCAACAAAGTCTGAATCATTCCCAACGTATGTTGAGTCTCTGGCAAACTTTGAATATTACGACCTTCCCCATTTCCTTCATTAACTTCTCTTGGCAGCGAAGAATTTGGGTGTGCAGTGGGTTGATTCACAGGAACATGTGGTCTCGTCCCTAAGTGTGACCCTTCAGATGTGCTATAGTGTACATACCTTGGTAAGGAGTATTTTGGTGTGGTTCCAAGAACATCCAAATCAGGCGCTCCATACATATTGGGGTAATAGTATCCCTCATCTCCTTCCCCTCCAGCGTACGGTACCAAGTCTTTTAGACCAAAATGATGACTCCAGTTTTCATAAACTGGTGAGAAATTCATCGACTCACTCCTCTCCATCCTTTGACCAGACATCTGAATCCATTCAACCAAGGTAAACTTAACCCATCTACCTAATAATGGTGAACAGACCGGATTATCCTAAATTCCTTTTGTGACTCATTTACTCGATAAAACATTTGAAAATCACGAGTCCTGCTAGCATCATTAACCATGCTCTGTTACCACAAATTGTAACGCCCCCGAGACGCTCTATGACCGGACAAGTCACGGGCGCCTCGAAAACGCCACATTGAGATTGATCATCAATATCCAACCGAGGTTCGGGAACCCATCCCAACCCTTGGCTGGTGTATTGACGACCACTCTCCCACTTGAACATCGTTTAGGCTTGCCAACCCTCGCGATATTTAAATTTTGTGCCGACTCGGACTAAGTCATTATCAGTCATTACTCGCAATTTGTACAAGAAAACCCGATTTATTTCATAAGTATAAATATTACACAACATGTTACCAAACATTTATAAGTTTCATGGCCAAGGCCTAGTGCCAAAAGCACTATACATATTAGAAACATACTTGTTTTACAAAAGGCACAAAACTACTCCGGGTTTCCTAATGTCCACCACGCCCTCTATTTCCCACTACGGGTTTCCTGCAAAACAAGTAGAATCATGAGTAATCTAAGATTACTCAGTGCGCTCGGGATTCCCTGCAACAAACATTAGTTTACCCCAACACAAATACCCAACATGAAACACGCAACAGAGAATGGCAACGAAAGGTAGCTTGCCGAAGCAACTACATAAATATGGAATGCATTAGGACTCCAGTTTTATTAAATCTTTTAAATAGGGCTTGATATGCTGCCTTCAAACCCAACACCAAACACGCACTCCTGTGATCTCCCGCGTTACAACCACAACGGTATGCAACCGGAGCATCACTACCAAACGCTACACCGTCGTGTAGACACTCTGCCAGGGTAGCTAGTCCCGTCTCTCCGAGTTATTCGCACTTCATGGCAATCAAGTAACAACGTTACAACACCTCACAATAGCACGGTTCACTACGAAGGCCAGACATATCAAGATCTTGGCACGCTTATGGTCTTTGCCTCCTACCACAAGCACCACGTACCAAGACCCCAAAGTTTAAGATATTATGAGACATACGGTTAAATCAACACATAGAATCATCAATATCTCAGCACAACCTCTCAACCATAAGCAATAGCATAAGAATCTAAAGATCACATATGCAATCTAATATAACCATTCACATAATTCATATAAGTCATGAAATCAATCAAGAATGCATGAGGATATGATTATGAAACTTAAACCATTATCCAGAACTCACTCAGTAACCAACGGAAAGCTTCTAACGATTCAGGCAGAGTTCTCGGCTATGGGCCCCTAACTTGGATCGAACTAACGGTTTAAACTCGGCAGCCTCTCACTCCCGCTCAATTTCTCTTCACCAATCAAATGGGGTCGAGTTGGGCTTTTATAGGCCAGGGAATGGCGAGTCAGCATGTCCACGTGTCATGAGTATGGGCGAATCACCAATCCACGTGTCATCTAACCGCGATGACACGTTTGCTACTCAAACGGATGAGTGACACGTGGCCACCTAAACTTCGGCTCCAAGCTACTAACATTCGGTGGGGCAAACTTTCACCCGTGGCACGCCCGTTCTTGCCGAGCCACGCGTCCTTGGCGCGGTCAACGGTCGGTCAACGCCCAGCGGGGCAAAGTTTTGCCCGTGGCACGCCCGTTCTTGCCCAAACTTGCCCTTTGGTATTCTATGGTCTTTTGGGCACGTAAGGTCAATTGGCCATGCATTCGGGCAACTTTCGAAAATTTGGACTCTTGCCTATGGCCAATGTCCTTACGCGGGTCACTACAGGGTTCCTTCAAAGAACGGATCTCTGTGAGATTCTCAAAGAACAACAGAATTGCTGATTACCGCAGACGGTGTTCTTAATTATATTATTGAGATAATGATGATTTGATCGTACAAGTGTTTAGAAATATATAAAATAAGTGTTTTAGCCTTCAAAGTCAGAGCGTTTTTTATAGCCTGAAGTTGAGAGCGTTTTTGTGCGTGTCCTCTTTGTTTGTCCTTGGAGGTGCTTTATATAGGGCTTTGGCAAATCGCCTCCCTCGATATTCTCGGAAGATTTCCAGATATCTAAGAGTCGGTGATGGAGATTAACTTTATCCTTAGAGAATTTTGCGGGATCTTCCATATTCGGCAATATCCTTAGAGATTTTCCAGTATCACTTCCGGGTTTTCCAGGAGTAACGTTTCGATTTTACATCGGTTCTAAGTCTTCTCCTCGGATACGAAGTTTCTCCCGAGCCAGGTCAAGTTGGTCCTTTGGCTGTGGTTGGGCGACTCGTCTCCTGGATGCATCAAAAGCCGAGTGAAAGTTGTCCGAGGCGTTTCGAGATCTGCTTCGGGATGACTTTGGAAAGACGCCCGACCTGTTTCAAGGTTGGCTCGAACGGCTCTGTGGTGATATCCGAGGCGTTCCAACGCCAGCTCGGGATGGCTCTTTGAAGTGATATCTGAGGCGTTTCCGGGCCGGCTCGGGACAACTCTGTAGTGATGCCTGAGGCGTTTCAGGCGCCCTGTTACATGCAGCCGACTCTCTCTTGAGAAGTGGAAACGTTTCTTGCTTATTCCCGAGGATCACGCAGACGTTTCTCTTTCTGCCGAGCCCACGCGCTTCTAACGCGTTTCATCATTTATTGCGGACCCGACGCGCCCTTCAAAGTTCTATATATTGAGAGCCGTCCCTTTGAGAAATCCTCATTTGAAGTTTTTGAAGAAGAAAAATCAAGGTTTGCCTCCTTTTCTCTGATCTTGATATTCTTATTGTTTTCCCTTTTTCCGGTGAAGCTCCGCCGTTTCTTTATAAGTTTTGATTTTGCCGGTTAAAGCATTTGTTTTTTTCTCGTAGTTCTTCGTCTCGTCAAACGTCTCTGAGCCGAGAATGAATTCTGGATCTCCCACAACCCCGAGCGCCTCTCTTTTCGACTCCAGCGATTCGAACCATCTGTACGATCTTCCCCCTATCTGCAAGCGAAAGATGGTTTGGACATCCTCGGAGGATGATGGTGCATCGTCTTCGAACGCCTCTAAGCAGATAACCCCTTTCACGGCTCGGGAGGATACCACTGCTGTCATTGCTCGGGAATTGGATTTGCCCGACGATACCGAGCTGCCTCTTGTCCGAAGGACCCTTGCTCCGATGGCCGACAAAGCTGGGACGTCCGACTAGCTATACGCAACCGAGCCCTTGGTGCCGCAAGTAAAGATTGAAGACTTTCTTTACTTTGGCCCAAACGAGATGGAGGATATCATACGGATTACCGAGCAAAGGGCCTTTGAGAAAGCCGAGAAGAAGAAAAAGAAGAAAGGCAAGAGGGCGATAATGCCGAACCCTCCTGGCTCCACTCTGTGCACCGAGCAATCGCTTTCAGAACTGAGAGTCTGGTTCAACCTTGGTGAGGTCACTCTGCGCGTGCCGAGCCCCGACGAGTGTGCTCATAATCCCCCCGAGGGATTCTACACCTTGTACGCTCGCTCATTTGAGAAACCTCCTCGAGATCCGAGGTGGATCGATACTATATCTCTCCTGCTAAGGGTAGGAAGGTTATTGACGGGTTCCCGAGCAAGGACGAGCCGTATACCAATCACTTCTTCTTCGTGCCCCTTGAAGATGCTGTTCTCGACGAATCTCCTCAGAACTGTTCTGACGCGATGGAGAACTTTAGGTCGTTGTAGCTATTACTTTGTTTGTGCCCGAGGCGGTTTTGTGAGCGTTCTAACTATTTTTCCCTTTGTTGCAGAACGCACTATCAAATTCCTCGAGCCGATTCCAGCCTCCTTCGCTTTGGATTTTCACGCATTATCGGCTAGGAAGTGTGACTGGTTGAAGCATTTTTCCCGAGATCAGATCGAGCGAGCGCTTCGTCTAGTTCATGGTGTTTCTTGCCCCTCCAGCTCAGAGTCCTCGGACCATCGCACCCAATTCTTCGTAGATATGCAGTCGACCAAGCTCACTTTGAGGGAGGTTTATGCGAAGAAGAAGGAAGACAAAGAGAGGCGTTTGGCGGAGGAGAAATGTCTTGCCGACACGGGGCTGATTTCACCGCAGGCCGCTCCCGAGGCAACCCAGGACGGAAAAGTCGTTCCTGATGCAACTGCGCCGGTTGAGACGGTGCCTACTGAAGCTCAGGAAGCCGATCCGCCTTCTGCTGTGCCTACGCCTGAGGCGGTTGTTGCGCTGCACGCGAGCTGAGGAAGCCGATCCGCCTTCTGATACTTTTCTGGAGTCGTGGAAGTACGTCGAGACTGCGTCTCACTTCTTCCGGGTATGTGTTTCCTTATTCATGGTTTGTCCTTGGTTCCGATCCTATAACTCTATCCTTTATTTGTTCAGGCCATCGCCTCGATGAACCAGATGGTGCACTCGTAAGATGCGGCCATGCAGAATAACATGGAGGTGGTCAGCAAGTTAGCCGAGGTGGAGTCCCGAATTCAGGCCGCCGAGCGAGAGAACAATGAAGAGCTCGCAGAAGCCACCGCGGCAAATCTGGTGAGGGAGGAGGCCGAGACGGCGTCCTTTGTAAACAAGGAGAACGCCATCAAGATGGCCGAGTAGAATCTTAGGCGGATTCTGAGATTGTCCGTCTCAAGCGGATGTTGGTCGAGGCGAGAGTACTCCGTGATAGCGAGGTGGCTCAGGCTGTTCAAACGACGAGGCGAGAAGTTTCAGAGACTGTTATCGCTAAGTTGAAAGCTGCCAAGCAAAAGGTGTCGCTCCTCAATGAAGTTAATGACCAATTCATTTACCTGTCCCAGGCGCAAGCTAATGCGCAGCTAATCAAGGTACTTGAAGAAGGCGGGGTTTTGGAGACCAAGAAGCATCAGGTCGATGAGTGGTTGAAAGATTTCACCGACGCTGAGGCTAACCTCAACCGCTTCATTGCCGAGCTGAAAGAGGGTCTCAAAGCTCCTACTCCCTAGCCCGCTCCTTCGAGTCCCGGTGGTCACATGTCGGTTGAGACTCTCACCGATGAGGCGAGGGTTACCGACCAATCCGGATCGCTCCTGCCTGCTGAGAGTATCCGCCCGTCCGAAGAGCTCGATTAGGAACCCTAAGCGGGATTTTTCTTTTGTCTCCGGTTTTTTTAATACGTTTGGTTGTAGCACTTATACCTGGATGGCTTTATCCGAGGATTTGTAGAACCTGTGCCTTGATTGCTTTATCCATTTTGTTCTTGAAATTCAAAGTTCTTGGTTGGATTCTTTCTTTAAATCTGAACCGTTTTATTGAGTGAAACTTCTCGGTTGTGACCCGATCCGATTCACTTCCCAACCAGCATTTAGAAATGAGCTGGGGTACCGGTGTTTAGAGTAACCGGGTTTCTAAAGATAAAAGAATTCCGAGCAGAAGTTATCTGAAGGATGTTATCTTGTATTTATATAGTGCGCTGTTGCCGAGCAAGCGTAAGAGATACTCTGAGCTGTCGCTCATCGTATTAGCCGAAGCGTTTGAAAATCGTGAATCGATTTATTATTTATGCCAAAGTTAACTTACAAAATAATAAATGGGAGTATGGATATACGGACCCACTCCCCCCTTTTTAATGAGGGGGGTAGCTGAACTCGGCCGAAGATGAGGTGCCTACGTACCCTTTTCAAGGATCAAGCCACCTCGTAGTTCAAGTTTAGTCACTTCGGATTTAGTTGTTGTATTTCCTTAGGTGCACTGCATTCCAAGATCTCGGAACGGCTTTGCCGCTTAGGTCGGCAAGTTCATATACTCCTGGTCGGACGACCTTCGAGATCAGGTACGGTCCTTCCCAATTCGCCCCGAGCTTCCCAGCGTTCGGTTCGGCGGTGTTTTGAAAAACTTTTCGGAGAACTCGGTCCCCTTTGTGAAATCTTTGCTGTCGGACGTTCGAGTTGTAATACCGAGCCGTCTCATTCTGTTAATTCTGTATTCGCACCAAGGTTGAATCTCTTTGTTCATCTATCAGATCAAGTTCGTCGAGTAGCCTCTGAGTATTATCTGTTTCATGCTCGGAAGATAAGGCTCGCCGCAGGCTTGGTACCGTCATTTCGGCTAGAATTACACATTCTGTTCCGTAGACTAAGGCGAATGGGGTTTCTCCTATGGCCCGACAGGACGTCATCCGATGCGACCATAGAACACCTTTGAGCTCGTCAGACCACGAGCCCTTTTTGGCGGCGAGCCGTTTCTTTAGACCGTCGAGGATTGTTTTTTGCGGCCTCGGCTTGACCGTTTCCTTGGGGATATCGCAGTGTTAACTTGCTGAGTCGGATTCCCCATTTGTCGCAGAAGCCTTGAAAGAGCGTTGATATGAATTGCGAGCCATTGTCCGTGACAATCTCGTAAGGCATCCCATGGCGACACAAGATGTGTTTCAATACGAAGCTTTCCACCTGAGCATCTTTGATGCTGGCATAAGATTCGGCCTCTATCCACTTAGAGAAATAATCGGTTAAGATGAGAACCAACTTCTTCTGCCTCGAGGGATGCATGGGTCCGATTATGTCCATTGACCAGCGCATGAATGGGTACGGCGAGACGATTGATGACAGGAGCTCGGCTGGTTGATGGATTGTTGGCGCGTGCCTTTGGCATTTTTCGCATTGTTTGGAGAACCTTTTGCAATATTTGATCATCGTCGGCCAGAAGAGCCCGTGGCGTTTTATTTTGATGGCTAGGGCTCTTCCCCTGGAATAATTTCCACACGAGCCTTCGTGAACTTCTTTCATGACTTTGCGAGCCGCTTCTTTTTCCACGCAAGTCATTAAGGGTCCGGATAATCGGCACTTGTAGAGTTTCTCCTCGACCAGAACAAAGCGCGCGACCTGAGCTCTAAGTTTCCGAGCTCCCTATTTATCTGAGGGCATTTTCCCTTCAGATATGTAGCTTTTGATGGGTTCTATCCATTCTGAGTTGTAACCTAGGTCTGGGCTGTCATCCAAAGCGTTGTCGCAATCCGCGCCAACTTGAATGGGGAAAACCTGTTCTTCTTTGCCGAGCTCGATACTTGACTTCTCGATGAACTCCACTGGAATGACTCTTCTCGGGCTTGGGTCAGATGTAGATGCCAGAGCAGCTAGAGCGTCGGCCGATGTATTTTCTCCTCGAGGGATTCTCGTTAACTCTAATTCGTCGAAATGCTTTGCCAGATTTTGTACATGAGCCAGATAGGCTTCCATTCTTTCGTCCCGAGTCGTGTATTCTCCGTTGAATTGATTTGCGACAAGCTGAGAGTCACAAAAAGCTCGGATTTTTTCTATCTTTAGTTCCTGAGCTAGATTGAGTCCGACTACGAACGCTTCGTATTCGGCCACGTTGTTGGTAGCCTCGAAGTTTAATCTGAATGATTGTTCAAGAACTTCTCCCGTTTGGCGAGGTAAGACGGATGCCCACGCCCGAACCTTGCTTTGATGACGAGCCGTCTACATGCAAGAGCCAAGTTGTATCAAGCGGATTCTCCCGGACCTCCTTTGTGGGTAATTCGACGATAAAATCGGCTAGGACCTGGGATTTTGCACATGTTTTGTTCCGATACTCGATGTCATACTCGCTGAGCTCGATTGCCCATTTAGCCAGGCGTCCCGACTGGCTTTGACTGTGTAGGATAGCGCGGAGCGGCATGGATCCCATTACTACGATGGAATGGGATTGAAAATAGGGTCGCAATTTCTGAGCTGACATTACAACTGCTAAAGCGAGTTTTTCCATTTGGGGGTAGCGAGATTCTGCGCCGGTGATGTCTACGAGGCGTAAAAGATCGATTTATGTTCGCCTCTGTCTTCTCGAACTAACACTCCGTTGACTATAGTGTCCGATACAGCAAAATATAAGTAGAGTGGTTCCCTGATTACAGGTTTTGCGAGGATCGGTGGGGTTGCCAGGTATTTCTTGAGTTCCTGGAAAGCCTCTTCGTTTCAGGTAGTCCATTCGAATTTCTTGTTCCACATCGTAAAAGGCCAAGCACTTGTCGGTGGATCGTGAGATGAACCGGTTAAGGCCTTGCACGTCTCGCTTGTATTGTGGCGATGCCATTCCTAACAACGCCTCGATCTGCTTTGGATTCGCCTCGATGCCGCGATGCGTGACTAGATATCCGAGAAATTCACCGGATCGACATATAGAGGTTAAGCTGCTGGAAACTCTCGCGCAAATGGGGTATGTGTTCTACCTCTTCCATGGATTTTACCAACATGTCGTCGATATATACTTCCATCGTTTTCCCAATTTGTAATGCGAAGATCTGGTTGACGAAGCGTTGATAAGTTGCCCCGGCATTCTTGAGTCCGAATGGCATCAGGGTTGACGAAGCGTGCGTGATAATTTTCGCAGATCTTGTTGACGAAGCGTTCTGTGTAGAAAGCGGTTTCCTCTTGATCCTCAGGGTTCATCATGATTTGGTTGTAGCCAGCGAATGCGTCCATGAATGACAGCAACTTGTTTCCAGAGGTTGATTACACGAGGCGATCGATGTGCGGCAATGGGAAAGTGTCCTTTGGGCAGGCTTTGTTCAGATCAGTGAAGTCTACACAGACTCTCCATTTGCCGTTTTTCTTTTTTACCACGACGGGATTTGCGAGCCAGTCGGGGTACTTTGTCTCGGTGATGGAGCTGATCCTTAACAGTTTCTCTACCTCGGCTTTCACAGCTTCCGCTCGCTCTCGACCCAACGCTCTTGTCTTCTGCTTGACGGGTTTAAACGTTGGGTCTACGTTGAGCTCGTGTGCTACGATTTCAACGCTTACTCCGGGCAAGTCTTCTGGGGACCAGGCGAAAGTATTGACGTTCTCTATGAGGAAAGAGATCAGCTCGGCTGTCAATTTTTCGCCTAAGTTTACGCCAATTTCCACGCATCGCTCGGGTTTCTGAGCTTGTGTGCTGCCATGAAGCAAATTCAGGCATTTTTCTGATTTCCCGAGATGGTCTTCACGCCGTTGCTTGTCAAAATTTCAGGCAGAGATGATATGTCGAGGCGATGGCTCAGAATTGATTCAACCATGGAGTGCCAATAATTGCGTTATAAACGGTCGGCTCGTCAGTAACGGAGAAATCGATGATTTTCGTTATCCCCTTGGCTCGGACTGGTAACTTGATAGTGCCGAGAGTCATGGTGGTTTCCCCAAAGAACCCGAGCACAGGTCGCAGAGTTGGTACGATTTGCGTCATACCGACCTTCATTTCTTGCAGGGTCGTTAGAAAGATGATGTCCAGTGTGCTCCCCTTGTCGACTAAAACTCGTTCGACGTTGAAATCACCAATGGTTAGTGTTATGACCAAGGAATCATTGTGTGGACTGTCTAAGCCGATAATATCGCTCTCGTGAAAAGTTACTTCGTCATCTGGTCCGTTAAACGGTAGCGTCCAGTTACGATTTGAGTTGGCCTTCCTCTGATAAGCTTTGATTGACACCGTTGTGTCTTGACAGAAAGCTGAATCTCTTAAAATTGTGAAAATCCTTCCCCGAGCAGCTTCTGGCTCGTCGTCATCTATCTCGCGATTGCCTCTGCCTCTGCTTGCTCGGGATTTGCCATAGCATTGACCAACTCGGTCTTGGCTTTCTCCGCCTCTAAGTCCTCGATGGTTAGGCCTCCACCGATTTCTCCGGGTAGGAACTTAGCTGCTAACTTTGCCCCGAGGCTACGGCATCTGGAAGTATGATGGCCGTAACTTTTATGTAATTCGCATTATTCTTGCTCGTTTCCCACATGTTGGTTCTTCGTCCAGGTGTAGGATTCTCGTCCGCGACCTCGGCCGCGGCCTCGTCCTCGACCTCGGGGTGTATCAGCTTGATAATTGTGGGCTTCGGAGAAATTCTGTCCTTCATGGTGTACGAACGTTCCGCCTTGAGCGCCCTTTTCGTGGTTCGGAGCGCTAGGTTGGGATTTTTCGCTATGAGGCGTTTGCTTCAGCGGCTCGTGCCTTTTCTTCATGGGAAACTTAATTCGAGGCTCGGTGCAAGGCGTCTCGGATTGTCTATGGTTTGGACAAATTTAACTCCTTTCGGAATTCAGACTTGTACCATAGGGCTTTTTTTAGAGCAGAGAGAGCCGCTACGTCGTTGATGCCTTCGACTTTGGCTAGGGTGGATTGCGAGGAAGTCTCGAAGTGGCTAGTTCGGCTGCTGAGACAATAACCAAAGATCGGCGTCGGACGTGCCAGATCGATTAGCACCGAATATTGCTTGAGTAAGAGTGTAGATAGCTCCTGAAAACTGTCAACGGAATTTCCTTTGAGTCTTGAGAACCAATCCAGAGCTGGTCCTTTCAAATGCTCGACGAACAGGTGACAGAGACCGGCGTCTCTTTCGTAGGGTCTGAATTTGGCTTGGGCCATAGAGATTATGAAGGACTTCAAAAGCCCTTTCGGGTTAGATGATCCATTGAAGTACTCGATCCTTAGCTTTCCTGGATCTGAAATTATCGCGTTGGAGATCCTACGAATGAAAGGAGTGTTATGGGACTCCTCCAGAATGCGGTCGATGTTTGGGGCAAAGGAGACTACGTTATGCATTTGGGATCTGACGAGCTTCATCTTGGTTTGATAGCGCTTATTTCTTGTTCTCTAGCATATTCCTCAGCCCAACGAACGTTCTCTTCTGAGTCATCATCGTCCGAGATCCTGATCTGATTGGCCTCGGCAAATTCTGCTCAGGGAAGAGGAAGTTGCGGGTCGGTTCCCTCTGCTCGGTTCGTCGCGTCTCGGTTTCCCAAAGCTGCCGATTTTGCTCGGTCCCTTCCAGATTCTGGCGCGGTTCGGCGGATAGGCCTTGTTGTGTTGCCAGGCGTGTGGAACACGTGCCGTGTTGGGTTGAGATCTGGTGCCGCTCCTCGATCCTGAAGATGTCGTGCGCCGAAGCGAGTAGTCCTGATCTGTCCTTGGGAGGTAGCTGCCTTGAGCTGTTGCACCAAAGACCGATTCGCCTGTTCTTGATCGTTTACCTTCTTCTGGAGTTAAGCTCATGCTTCTTCTGGGAGCGGTGGCTTCGGGAGCGTCTGTCTAGATTGGAGGGATCGGGTTTCCCACTGCGTCAACAGTGTTATCGGAGATCTGATTGTTGACCATTGTGGATTGGTTGGTTGGTTTTGTGTTCTGAGAGTAAGAGAAATCTCAAGTCCCCCTCCTTCTAGCGCCAAATTGCTAGAGTCAAAACTCGCACCATCGAAATTGTATCTTGGGTTCCTTCAAAGAACGGATATTTGTGAGATTCTCAAAGAACAACTGAATTGCTGATTACCACGGACGGTGTTCTTGATTATATTATTGAGATAATGATGATTTGATCGTACAAGTGTTTAGAAATATAGAAAATAAGTGTTTTAGCCTTCAAAGTCAGAGCGTTTTTGATAGCCTAAAGTTGAGAGCGTTTTTGTGCGTGTCCTGTTTGTTTGTCCTTTGAGGTGCTTTATATAAGGCTTTGGCGAATCTCCTCCCGCGATATTCTCGAAAGATTTCCAATTATCTTAGAGTCGGTGATGGAGATTAACTTTATCCTTAGAGAATTTCGCGGGATCTTCCATATTCGGCAATATCTTTAGAGATTCTCCAGTATCACTTCCGCGTTTTCCGGGGAGAAACGTTTCGACTTTACATCGGTTCTAAGTCTTCTCGTCGGAAACGAAGTTTCTCCCGAGCCAGGTCAAGTTGGTCCTTTGGCTGTGGTTGGGCGGCTCGTCTCCTGGATGCATCTCGAGCCGAGTGAAAGTTGTCCGAGGCGTTTCGAGATCTGCTTCGGGATGGCTCTGGAATGACTCCCAACCAGTTTTAAGGCTGGCTCGGACGGCTCCGTGGTGATATCTGAGGCGTTCCAACGCCAGCTCGGGATGGCTCTTTGAAGTGATATCCGAGGTGTTTTAGGGCTGGCTCGGGACAACTCATTAGCGATCCCCGAGGTGTTTCAGGGCCGGCTCGGGACAACTCCGTAGTGATGCCCGAGGCGTTTCAGGGCCGGCTCAGGGCGGCCCTTTGAAGTGATGCCCGAGGCACTTCCTCTGGTTGGCTCGGTTACTTGGGTGAAATCCGACCCCAACAGTCTCTTAGCCTAAGCCCGAAACCAAATGAGTTCATAACCATTGCATTGCTTGATCCACTGTTCGTTCTTAATAAATGTTAAAGGGAATATGTTGATGTGAATGCTTGAATACATTAAGGCTTATATCTTTGAAACATATTATAGAAATGGGCTTCTTCAGTTTTAATAGATAATTGCTTATGGATAATGTTTATATATATATATATATATATATAAACATATATTATTTGTAC
Organism: Arabidopsis thaliana; assembly: GCF_000001735.4. Lineage (NCBI taxonomy): Eukaryota > Viridiplantae > Streptophyta > Magnoliopsida > Brassicales > Brassicaceae > Arabidopsis > Arabidopsis thaliana. Next base: position 13,883,793 of record NC_003074.8, on the reverse strand, counting down.
CATATTTTATTACGCACACACATATATATATATATAGGTTGCATGATGACGAGTATGGCTAAAGTTTTTAAGTAAGGATCTATCACTTTACAACCTAGAATTAGCTACATGGACATTGATCTCACCCATTCTATATGCATGCTTCGGTTTTTGAATTCCCACCTTCAAACCTCTCCTTCAACTTAAGATTTTGTGTTTGCTTGAGGGCAAGCAAGAGATATGTTTGGGGGAGTTGATTGATATGTCCTGCTTTTTACTGATTTCTAACATAGTTTCAGAATGGTTTTTAGAGTCTTTCTAGTCTTTTTCGTACGTTTTGAGTCATTTCATGTACACTTACACATTTGGGAACTATGGAGCACAATAAGTAATTTTGGAAGCTTTTCAGCAATGAAGATCTTGAAGGACTTTTTTCAGAAGCTGGTGTCGATCGACACCACACCTGTGTCGATCGACACTCTAATCGCTGCCAAGGGAATTCTCGTTTTCTACCAAGTCTTTGAGAAGCCCTGAAGTCTTCCTTATTTGCAAAGTAGTCCATGCACGTTTTTAGTGACGGAAATACCTAATTGTTTGGTCATTGTTAGACCTAGTTTTGTTTTTAGAGCTTTGGTTACACATTTGAGAGAGGAATCCAATCCCTTTAGAGAGGATTCTGAACTCCTTTGCTATTATTCTTAATTCATTAGTGAAAACTATTCATATTATGATTTGTGTTTCTATTGTCATGTCTGAGTAATCACCTTGTTGAGTTTAGGAAGTCTCAATAGGGATTTAGATGGATTATTAGATCGAAAACCCCTTAGGATTATTCTTAGAATTCTTCATCTTGATTATTCTTAATGCTAGTTTTAGATTGATCACCTAGAACTTGATATTAGACAATAGGTATTCCCGCCATAGGTAATTGTTATTTGAACTATCATAGATGAGCCTAGGCATTTAAGAAAGAACAGGTGGCCTCATAGAAGGGCACTGGTTTAGATACATGATGCCAAGGTTGAACTGGCTGCCTCGTATTCGAAGTTGCTTGATGGAATCAAGGATAAGTGGGTCGCAAAAAAGGAATTCACCGTGCTGGAAAGTCAAGCGGTCGAGGTGGAGTCGAACTTGGCTTTAATCGATCAAATTGCGAAGGCTGTCGTCGACCTGGCCGTAGAGAGACCTCGGTTGCAAGCAGATCTAGATGACCTGTAGGTGAGATGTGCAGTAAAGGAGGTGTCGGACTTCACTCTGAGCGAGCTGGATATCCCGCAAGTGTCGAAGATGTCAGTGGTGCGTCCGATTGATGTTGATGAGCAGGGAACACCGATCGGTTTGGATGAGTTTGGGATCAACAAGGATGCATTTCTAGGAGGTCTCGGAGAGGATCCCGGTACTGTCTTTGCCATTCCAGCCAGGGGGTCGATGGAGTGATTGTTTTAGCTCCTTGTTTTAAGTTTTTTTTTAATGCTTTCATTTCAGACTTAGTGTCAGGGAAGGCTTTCATCCTTTTGCTCGTTTTATTTTGAACCGGGTGCCTGGGAAAGCTTTTATCATTTGTTTGAGTAATCGGTGCCTGGGAAGGCTATTTATCGTTTCTTACTCGCGCGTTGACACTTAATCGAATTCGGTGTATGATGTGCTTGTCGCCTTGTTTTGATTCTGTTTTGGATAATGTTAGGACTTGCTTTAATTCTAAGTTGTTTCTGCTTTGAGATGGTATGTTCTTCGTAGGCTCAAAATCAAGTAAGTTTATGTTACTTGTCTCGGGGACCTGTTGGAACAAGGTCACACAAGGGACCTGCCATGTTTTGGAACCTAGGCTTGTGGTATCGCCAGATCGCGAATGAAACCTTCATTTCTTCCTTGTTTAATATGTCATCTTTGATGGTGAAGGAAGGAGTTAGATATGGTTGTCGTAGGTGAGCTCTGATGAAGTCGAAGTGACGTGCTTTTAAGGATAAGTTTCACTCTCGACTTTTTGGAAGCGTGATCACAAAAATGGATTTGCCAACATTCAGGTGTTGGGCTTTAGGTATCGTAAGATTACGAATGAGTTTTAAATTGCACTGGTAGCGATTGGTTTGCAAAGAGTGATAATAAGTATCGAATGGTTTGCAAAGAGTAATATTAAGTATCGAACTTTCTTTTATTCTGATCTCAAAATGGTTAAGTACAAACGAGGTAAAAAAAATGACGATTCACAATGTAGTTGATAAGAGGGGACCTGCTTGGTGTTGATTGATGGTTGAATTGTCAGGTGAGCCAGCTAACGTTCTCTGATGGAGGCATGATGTCCATTTTCTTTGTCGAAGGGATCTGCTTTAACTGGAAGAGTCGAGGTGCTGGATGCGTTCTGCGGGGGAACTGCCTATGTACCCGATTAGGGGATCAAGCCATGACGTAGTTCGATTGAGGTATTGGTTGCGCTCTTGGGGGGAGCTGCCTACGTACCCTGCCAGGAGATCAAGCTTTATCGTAGTTCGATTGTTTTTGAGTACCTATTCGTGGTATTTCTTGAGATGCATGGCATTCCAAGGCCGTAACTGAGGTACTCAATTGATAACTTTTTCGAGCTTATAGATGCCGTCATGTACCACCGCGGTGATTCGATAGGGACCTTCCCAGTTGGTTCTTAGCTTTCTGGCGTTTAGCTCCCTCGTGTTGCTGAACACTTTTCGTAAAACGAGCTCTCCCACGACGAATCTCCAAATTTTGATATTGGAGTTGTAATAGCAGGCGGCAGCTTGCTGATAGTTTTGAACTTGTATCATCGCCTGATCTCTGCGTTTATCGATGAAGTCCATGTTGTCCTGCAACATTTGCGTGTTCAGGTCCGAGTTAGTAGGACTGGCGGTTCTTCTCACCCTTGGCACTATGGTTTCGACAGTGATAACTGCTTCCAAACCATAGGCGAGAGAGAACGGGATTTCTTGCGTTGATTTGCGAGGTATAGTTCGGTAAGCCCATAGAACTCCGTGGAGTACGTCAGACCACATCGATTTTTTAGAATCGAGTCTTTTCTTGATGTTGCTAAGTATAACATTGTTGGCGGCTTCTGCTTGTACATTCCCCTATGGGTAACGGGGGTGGACGTGGTAAGACGGATCTTCCACTTTTTCGCAGATCGGGAGACTGCAGTGTACAGGTACATCGGTTCTCCCTCTTTGAGTTTTGCGAGTACAGGTGGGTCGAGCAGTTATGTTTTAAATTGCTTGAAGGCTTGTTCGCAATCCTCATTCAGTCAAACTTCTTATCCTTCCAGAGGAGCTGATAGAACAGGACGCATTTATCGTTGGACCTAGATATGAATCTATTAAGGGCGGCGATACGGCTAGTCAGCCGTTGGACCTCTCGTGCCGTTTTTAGTGATGTCATTTGCTTAGGATTGGCGTGGATGCCTCTTTTGGTTACTAGATACCCGAGGAATTCTCCTGATGGGACCCCGAAAGAGCACTTCTCGGGATTTAGCTTCATTTCAAATTTGTTTAGGATTTTGAAGCATTCTCTTAGACCATCTCCAATGGTTGTCTCTATTTTTTCTTGTAAATACAGAAGAAAAAAAAGAGATCTCTATTTTTACTCCAATGGTTTCTCAAAACTAGAGATCTCTATTTGTTAGAAGGAAAAATAGGGAAAAAAATAGAGATCCCTATTTTTTGTCTCTATATATAGAGAAAAAATAGAGAGCTCTATAACAGAGGTGAGAATAGAGATGGGTTGGAGTGAAATAAAGACAAAAATAGAGTTTAGGGACAAAAATAGGGATGGGTTGGAGATGCCCTTAATTGTGGGACGTGGTCATTGGTAGGTAGCTCTGGCATTTTTCAAAACAAAGGGCATTACTTTATAACAATAATTGCCTCGGTCGGTAATGAAAGCGGTTTTTTCTTGGTCGTTTGGGCGCATAACTATTTGGTTGTACCCGGAGAATGCGGCCATGGAGGACAGTAGTCCGTGTCCTGCGGTGGCTTCGACAAGTCGGTCGATATGCGGGAGTGGGAAACTGTCTTTAGGACATACTTTATTCAGGTCCGTAAAGTCAATGCATACTCTCCACTTCCCGTTTTTATGTTTAACAACGGCTGGGTTAGCGAGCCAGTTGGGGTATTTTACTTCCCTTATCGATCCGATTTTGAGTAACCGGTCGACCTCATCGTTCATAGCTTTGGCCTTTTCGGGACCTAATTTGCGACGTTTCTACTTAATGGGCCGGTAGGTCGGATCGACGTTGAGTTCGTGTGAGGTTACCTCGAGGCTTATTCCTCGTAGCTTGACCATGCGAAGCTGTTTTTGTTTTCCTTGAGGAAGGTTATGAGATCCTCTCGTATCGCTGGATCGAGGTCATGGGCTATTTCAACGCATCATTTAGGATCTTATTCGTCTATGCAGACCTGCGTTGTTAACGATTTTCGAGGTCTGCGTTGAGACGGGTCAGAGGATCTAACTGTTTTCATTTCTGCGAGTTTATCCTCTAACTTTAATACCACGGGATCGACTTTTTTGATATGCTCGTAGCCACCCATGTAGCATTGTCGGGAACTGCGTTGGCTGCAGTTTACGACTGCTATCCCCTTGTTGGAGGGGAATTTAATGCATTAATGGTAAGTGGATGGGACGGTTTTCATGGCGTGTAGCCATGGCCTTCCCAGTATCGCGTTGAAAGGAGCTTTCTTATCGACTACGAGGAAGGTCATGAGTTGTCTCACTCCTCTTGCGACAGTGGGGAGCTGGATGGTTTCTAAAGAAAAGGTGGTATCTCCAGCGAATCCGGTAAGTGGCATTTTCCTGCCTTGTAGCTTAAAATCGAGGTGTCCCATTTTTTTGAAGGCGTCATTGAAGAGTACGTCAACTGAGCTCCCCGTATCGACCCTTATACGGGAGAGTTCGTAGTTGCTTACGTCGATTCGGATAAAGAGAGCGTCATCATGAGGTTTATCGAGGTCAGTGGTTTCGCTTTCCCAAAATGTGATCTGGTGATCAGATCCTATCATCGGGCTTTTGCCTTTTGTGTAGGAATCTACTTTCCTCTGATGAGTTTTGATCGAGTTGATCGAGTAGTTGCAGAGCTGAGATCCTCCCATGATAAAATCGATGCGTTTCGAGGAGAGGTGCTGGGTTACGTTTCTACCGAATTTTGGGAGGCGTAATGGGAACCTCGTGTTTTTCTTTTGTGGGGCGGGATATTCACAAGAACTTTGACCGACCATTCAGTTGTTGGTCACAATTGATGCGTTAGTTTTGGTGTTGGAAGGATCTATTTCCGTCCCCGCAGACGGCGCCAAATGTGGGTTCTGAAATCCACACTAGAGATTTGTAAATAGATTTGTAAGAAAGGAGGGCTAGATATTCACAAGAACTTTGAGATTTATATCGTTAAGAACAAATGGACTTTTGAATTGATAATAGAAGAGCTTTTACAATGTAGAATGAGATTACAAGTGTAAAAGTATAAGTGTAAGTGTTAAGATGAATGAATGTGTCTTCCAAGTCGTCATTGCTTCCTTATATAAGTCTACGCACGTGACTAACTTCATCCGAGATTCGTGGGGATCCTCCTGGATATTCGGTAGGTCAGTTCTGAGATATCATGTCCGCTCCGCGGATATCTCCTTGTTCAGTTCCTAAGTCGTTATCCGCTTAGGGCTTATCGGGCCCAGATACCTAATCCGTACATGGGCTCCAGAGCTATGCAGGTCCTCTACTTGGTGGGCTTGCTGTGCTTAGTGGCCTGGCATGGTATTTTCGCAAGTGGATTCCTGGAGGGAAATCCAGCTCCAACAATCGTTTAGGGTATTTGCCTTTTGTATTTTAGCCACCTGATGAACCCTAGAATTGCCCTTATCAATGAATCCATTCTTAGAACTTCTATTCTTCTTAGATTTATTTGTATTCACCCTTGATTGCACTTTTATTCACCTGTTATTTGTGTCATCTTGCTGAGTTACCTCTTATTGCATTTCAATACTTAAATTTGTTGCATGAATGGTTCTGCTCGACCCTGTGATCGAGTAGGGCATTTAAAGTTCTTATTTTTGTTGTTTGAATCTTGATTTAGGATTGTTTCTAGAAACCCACCATCATTATAATCAGGCTTGACTTAGTTGCTTCTGTCCACATCTTGATTGCTAGCAATAACAGTGGAGTAGATTGACACCTCTTATAGATGCATCGACATGTTAGTGTTTAAGGAGAATTGAACTGAACCACACTTCAGCATATAACTAGGCGTAAAAACCTAGTTATCAACCAGCCAACAGTTCTAAGACGCGAGGTGATCGACTTCTACTAAAAAACTTTAGTCATGCTCTGTTATGATCCAAACCTACACTCAATTGCACAATGCGTCAAAATCAACCAATCCCTTTTAACATTCATTAAGTTCAAAAACATGAATGAAGATACGCATCGCTAGTGAACTCATTTGGCTAAGGACAGGTTATGAGACAAAGATGGTCCCTTTTAAGTGGTTCAGATTTTAATAACAAGAGACTCTCAATGAAAAAGGACTGAGCTTTAGAAGAATGCTAAAGGTAAGTGCCAACCTATACATACAAGAATAGCATCCCATCTACCCAATGACATAAACCGTGAATAACAAGTAGATAGTCCTATCTCTAAACCCAATGATGATTTTAAGTCTACCCTTTTGCACTAAAGGCATATTTCGATTCTTTCTTGGATCGAATCATTTCCTTCATTTCTTTGGCTCTTGTTCTTAAGAAGAGGCTTTTCTTATACTCTGAGTCTGCTCTAGTGAATTGAGTTTTTCTTAAACTCTTATGGCTATTATAAATTTTTTTCTTTTCTGTTTTTGTTGCCATCTTTTTTTTTAAAACATATCTTAACAATTCTATGATTCCCAAACATTCACTAGATCTCAATATGATTTTCAGCTTCCTTCTCCTAAAGATTCTAACCCATTTTTATCTTTCTTTTTCTTTTTACACTCAATCTCAATCTTCAAATAAGTTCCCACCTAGTCCTACCAAGTCCGAAAACGCGGATCGAAACTACATGAGATACTACTCTTGTTGGCTCAAACCTAACATGTTCTACCAAGCTCAATCCTGAAAATAGGCCTCACATGCTCTCACAAAATTACATGGCTTGAAAGAAGGGTTAGTTAAGGGTGGGGGAACTACTCCAATGACAGGAGCAGCTACTTGGATTAACAAGAGTGGTGAATAAATGAAAGAAAATCCAAGTATGTATTCTATCCATGAGTTCAAAAACGATGCAAACATGATAATTATAAGTCAGATTCAAGTTCAAATTGACAGGAAAAGGTGTCATGACATGCATCGAATGGTTTCTATAGAACATGGTGCGCTTTTACTTCAAAGTTATTCTAATACATCAAAGAACTAATAACTCATTTTAGTGAATCATCATGCTTACAAGGTTATCTCCTCATTATCCCCTATGCATATGCAACAATCCTATATGAAACACTCTACACTCGATCCTAAATGTAATGCAACTAAATGATCACTTTGTTTTTGTGGAATTCAAAATTATTTTGTTTTTTTATGACTTAGATGATATGCAGGGGGCTTTTGATCTTATCTTAAAACTTGCACCATCTTTGGGTTAGATTGAGCTTTCAGTGTGCTTCAGTGAGACTCTTGCTTTCCGGTGAAGGGCGCTTGTGTTCTTCAAAGTGGAACCGGCTAGTGTCATAGTTCTCCCAGTTGATCTCCTCATTGTTACTCTGACCTTCTACTTCTTCAGTGTTCCGAGACGAGGATCCTCCAATCACAACATGGAGGATTTCTTGTGGTGGTGAGAAGGCGATGTAGTCTCTCACCGTGATGGTTGTCATTTCACTGAAGGGGAGAAGTATAGTCGCTTCTTCTTTTGACGGGTGATCGAACTTGAAATCGTACCTCTTGTCATAGACTTGATGCTCGATCACATGGGCAAGCTTGAGATGGGCGATGTCCATCCATCGTGGTTTGATTGGATCCGATCGCCGCAAGACTTTGCACGATAGGAGGATTGGCGTCACAACTCCTCCAATGCAAAGGGCTCCTTTTGCTTTCTTCCTGTCATTGGTCAGTGCCCACCCTCTGTAGCTGCATAGGTGATTGAAGAGATACATCGACGGGGTTGTGTCATTGGCATCTCTGTTCATCGTTTTTCCGTCCTTGCTGTAAAGGAGGAAGCTCATCAGCGCCAGGACTAACGTCTCCATGTCTTGGTCCGTCACAGTGGCAGATATCTCCCTAGCGTAAGGGACATTGGCCAAGGCTCTCTGGAAATAGCGGATGGCGGGATTGCGGATGGAGTTGCTCTTGGATCTAGCGGAGTTGAAGCAGGTGGTGTCTCCGATCGTGTTCCACAAGGCTTTGAGTTTGGCTCGTACAAACTTCGGTTTCGTTCCCGTGCCACTAGGAAACTCGAACATGGTTTCCAGCGTCTTTATCACCATGATGTAGTCGCGGTCGTCGATGGTGAAGCTTAAGTACCCAAGCCCTTATTGTCTCATTTCAGCAGATGACAACCTCTCAAACAATTCCATTTGAAGAGATGAAAGGAATTGGAGTGTCTCATCCTCATAGGCAAGATAGGGATGAGACATGAGTGTTGTCATGTGGCTCTTCTTGAACAAGAGATGAACGTCCTCCAGGATGCCTAACTCCGCCATGGCCTCCGGGTGAGGATATCACGTTCCCCAAAACGGATTTCTCTTGAGAACCTTATAGTAGTCTCTCGGAGTCAGCTTGTCTTCCTTCAACAAAGACTTGGCGGTCTTGCGGGTTGGCTCCGGAATGTAGTCCGCATCATCCTTCATCTCTTCGTCAACCAACTCATGGTTCTCTGTCATTGCCCATTTTCCTCTGGAAATCGCTTCCCTCCTCTTGTCATTGGTGAATGCTCGCTCTATTTCCTCCACAAATCGCCTATACTCCTCTGCTTCTCTTTCTGGTCTAGTTGACCAAGATTCAGCTTCATCAACATTGTAGTCGGCATCCATAGATGATTCGTAGCTATGTGAACTCATCCTGAAGTTGAAATCGATTTGAAACTTAAAACTAAAGTTTAGTACGTTAGTGAAAATCAAACAAAGAGAATGAGAGAAGTGACTTCCTATTGTTAGGCTGTTGCAATCGAGTATAAATCAAAGGTGAGAGTTCATGTCGCGATCGAGTGGAACAAGCAGAGGAGAGACAGGGTTGCAATTGAGTGGTTTCTGAGGTTCTGTTTTAGTGAATAACAGCTTGCAACAATGAAAGAGTTGAGACCATTTTGGTAGTGAAGTAGAGAGATAGATAAGAGCGATGTTTTGAAATCACAACTGATGAAGAAAAGTGAAGAGTAGTGATACTTATCTCCCTTTGCGATTTGAATGAGTGGAGGAGGTGTGTTGCTTTTAAACGGACGGATGAGATGGAATGCCCTTTATGATGTCGGTAAAGTGATAAGGCGACAAAGCATGGTGCTTTATGTCGGTAGGATGTGGTTCCTTCAAGTCACTCGCCTTGTGATCGAGTATGGGCCGTTGATCCTTTAATTTTGTCTCAGGGGCTACAAGGGGACACATCATGGGCTTTTTGGAGTTTTGGTGAAGACTTAAGTCTAGTGGACTTTATGGTAGCATGGGTTGTCACTGAAGTTCTGCGGATGCTTTCAGTCCTCCCTACGATCTAGTGGTTTGACATTGATGTTGAGGAAATTGTTATCTTAGAACCGCTAGATCGCACTCTTGAGCTTTTACACCTATGTTGCGATCGAGTATTCCAGCAAAAAATTTGAAAATTTTTCATTTGAGCACTCGATCACATCCATGTTGATCACTCTAGCTATTATTATTTTCCTGAGAATCAAAGACACAACCAAAACAAATCAAAAGTAACAAGTAAATAAAAAGTATATAGAGGGATAGTCATGGGATTTCCTCCCAAGTGAGCTTGTTTAGAGTCTCTAGCTTGACTCCTCACACTTAATAGGTGGAGAAAATGTGACTGGGGGAACTTGAGAAGTCCTCCTCTTCACTGATCTCATCATCATACTCAGCATCCTCCCTTAACATTTGCATAGCTGAGTATTCAACTCCTCTTTCCTCAAAGTAAGATGCTTCCTCCTCTAGAGGATAGTCTTTCTCTTCTGACAAATCCGAGGTAATCTCCTTTCTTCAAATCGTGTCACTGTTGAGCTGGGGTTGAACCTCAATCTGCATTCGACTTAGTTTGTCTCTAAGCTTTTCAACTGTGAAGTTCAACTTCTTAATGGTTCTGTTTTGGAGATCAGTCCTCCTTTTAAGTTCCAGCCAATCAAGCGTTGATGGTATACTCGATCGAGTAGTAGAGTTCGAAGGCTGAGTTTGACTAGAATTTTCTCCTTCCCTATTTTAATCGCAAGGCCTTCTCTTGGATCTGTTCACTAAATCTCTAAGGTTTTTCCTTCTATTGGTGACTTTGTTGGAGATTTGTTGATGTCAAACTGTAACTTAACGTGCCTCCCAAGGTTGAGATCAATCTTACCATATCTGACATCTATTACTGCTCCCACTGAGGCCAAGAAAGGTGTTCCTAAGATCAGAAGATTCTTAGACTCTTCATCCATCTCAAGCACGACAAAATCAATAGGCACCTTTACTCCATTTATCATTACTAGCACATCCTCTAGAATGTTGAATGGTCTCCTTGAATTCTATCAGCAAGGATCAAGGTGATGTCACAGGGCTTGTACTGAACGAATCCCAACTTCCTTGCCACCAAGAGTGGCATTAAACTGACTGGGGCTCCTAGATCACATAGACAATTGATGAAAGTCAATTGCCTTGTGGAGCATGGTAGAGTGAAAGATGCAGGATCTTCCAGCTTCTCTTGAATAATCCTCTCACTAGTAGCTTGAAGCGGTATGACATCATCATCATCATCTGAATTCTGATATATGTTGAGCCTTTCCAACATCATGTTTCTCACATCTTTGTGAGGATCTGGAATCAACTTGCGGACTTCTATTAATGGCATCACAACTTCCATCTCATGAAGTTATTTTTCTGCAAGAGATTCATATATGCTTTTCCAAGCTTTCTTGAACGTCCATGGAAGAGCAAGTGAAGGTGATGGAGCTGGCTTGAATTGTTTTATCATTCTCTCGATTATAGCGGCCTTCTCTTCCAAGTCAGACTAAGCCTGATAGAAAGGTTGAGCTAGATAGTCGATCTCAGCAAAAGAGGCTTCAATCTGAGTGGAAGCCTCCCCTTCTTGAATTACACTGTCCTCGGTGTTTGATGTAGAGACATGTTGAGTTGGCAGCTCTCGATCATGTCTGATAGTGATTGCGTGGGCAGTGGCATACTCCTTAGGGTTCTGGATTGCTTTTCCTAGAAGCTGGTCGGGATTATTAGTAAATGTTGGTGAAGTGGTTATGTTGTCCAGATATCATACCCTTGTGCTTAATGATTCAAACCTGCAATTTATTTCAGCGAACTGTCTGTCAACTTTGTTGTTTAAGTCAACCAGCTTCTTAGCGGCTTCCATTACTCATGCGGCTTGGCCTTGCATAATATGTTGGAGCATATTCTTGATGTCTGATTCATGAGGCGCAGGTGCTTGATGTTGTTGTGGTGTGAAACTAGGTGGTGGTTTTTGTTGTTGGTATCCCCCGGAATTACGACTTTGGAATGAACCATTGGCTTTGGTTGTAAGGAACAAATGGTTTGGGTTGGCGACATTAGTGCTTCTGTATGACAGATTTGGATTGGATCTGTACTTGTTGTAACTCTTGTTGTAGCCACCTTGGTTCTGAACATAGTTGATTACAGCACACTGATCATTCTCCCTCTCTTCGATTTGGAATACTTCATCTACAAAAGCGAAGTGAACATGCTTCTACTGCACTTGGAGGAGTTTGTCATTTTTGTCATTGAGAGCTTTAATCTCTCGGCGGTGCTTGTCATCAGATTCAGAACTGGTGCGGATGCTTCTGTCATAATCCTCGTTATAATTGCCATCCCACTGAGCCAAGTTTTCAACTAGCTCCCATCCTTCTTCAACATCCTTGTTCATGAAATTCCCATTGGAAGCGGTGTCAAGCAGCATCCTAATTTTAGGTAGGACGCCTCTGTAAAGTGTGCTGAGAAGAGAAGCTTGCTTAAATTTGTGATGAGGGCATTTGGTTTGATAACCCTTAGCGCTCTCAAGCTTCACAGAAGCTTTCATTTTGCTTCTGAATAAATCCGGATATCTCATTCCGGAGTCTTGCAGTTCTATAGTTGGAGAAGAGTTTTGCCAAGAAGGCCTTTTTGCAGTCGTCCCAGGTTGTGATTGAATTCTGAGCAGCGTCTTTTCCCACAGATAGGCTTTATCTCCAAGTGAGAATGGGAACAAGCGAATCTTGAAACCATCTTCATTAACTCCATTGATTTTAGTAAGGCCACAAAGTCTTCCCAACTCGTCAAGATGATCGAGCAGATCCTCCATTGGCAGGCCATGAAAATTGTTCCCTGAACCATTGCAATGAGACCGCTTTTTATCTCAAAATTGTTGTTATGTACTGGAGGTGGAACAATGCCATGACGCTGGTTGTGGTTGTGAGGGAAGTCACCAGCACCAATGTTGGTAGGTTGCTCTTGCTCATCTACAACGTAAGCCATTGTGTCAGTTTCTGTCGGTTCTCTCAGTTGGCGGGCAATAAGGTCGATGTTATCGTTGAATAAGAGGTTCTGATTTCCTTGTGACCGTGTATGCATGAAACAGATAGCAGCATGGCTATAATAAATAAATCAGAGATGTGTATGTAAAGCGGGTTGCAAGGTACCTGAAACACAAACACAGAAAAGGCACAATGTTAGTAACTTGTGTAACAAAAACAAACTTGATCATACTGTTTCTAATGATCTCAAATATAGCAAACAAACACCAAACTGGCAACGACGCCAAATTGATAGTAGGATTATAGTCAGTTAATTCCTAAAACACTAATCATGTTGTTGTAATATTTTAGGTTGTCAATCCAATCCAGTGTGATGCAAACAGTTGAGATATGATTAGAAAGCTCTAAATCAAGCCAAGCAGAGAGTTGGTTGGTTCTAACAGTCCTAATATGCAATAACAGGAATGAAATGAAACTAAAAGCAAAAATGGCAAAACACGAGGACTTTTCTGGAGGTCACCCATCCTAGTACAACTCTCGCCCAAGCACGCTTAACTGCAGAGTTCTGATGGGATCCCGTGCATTAATGCTGGTATGATCGCATTCGTTACTACATGCAATGCAATCGTATCTATTCTTTTTTGAAGACTTTATGATCCATTTTCCGTGGGTCCCACCAGCTATGTAGGAATACCCTATCTTGTTTATATGAGCTTTGATAAACGCAAAATATTTAGAAACAATGTCCGAACATATAATTTTTGCCTCGTAATATAGCAAAGATCACATAAGGCCTGAAAAAGTACATTAAGGTCAAAATTTGGAGTACAAAAAAAAAAATAGAATAATTCCATTGTGCTTCCTCATTCATCGGAGAGCTCTCTTTGGGCTTTCCGAAAAGGTATCACATGCCAAGTTTGGCCTCACGGTCTAAAATTTATAGAGTCATACATTTTTAACAAAAAAAAAGAGAAAACTCGAAAAAAAAAGAGGGATGCAACACGAGGACTTTCCGAGAGGTCATCCATCCTAGTACTACTCTCACCCAAGCACGCTTAACTGTAGAGTTCTGATGGGATCCGGTGCATTAATGCTGGTATGATCGCATCCGTTACTACATGCAATGTAATCGTATCTATTCTTTTTTGAAGACTTTATGATCCATTTGCCGTGGGTACCACTAGCTATGTAGAAACACCCTATCTTGTTTATAAGAGTTTTGATACATGCAAAATATTCAAAAACAATGTCCGAATACATAATTTTTGCCCCGTAATATAGCAAAGATCACGAAAAGGCACGAAAAAGTACATTAAGGTCAAAATTTGGATTAGAAAAAAAAACAATAGAAGAATTCCATTTTCCTTCCTCATTAAATGGAGAGCTCTCTTTGGGCTTTCCGAAAAGGTATCACATGCCAAGTTTGGCCTCACGGTCTAAAAGTTATAGAGTCATATACTTTTAACAAAACAAAAAAGAGAAAAACCGAGAAAAAAAGAGGGATGCAACACGAGGACTTTCCTGGAGGTCACCCATCCTAGTACAACTCTCGCCCAAGCACGCTTAACTGCAGAGTTCTGATGGGATCCCGTGCATTAATGCTGGTATGATCGCATCCGTTACTACATGCAATGCAATCGTATTTATTCTTTTTTGAAGACTTTATGATCCATTTTCCGTGGGTCCTACCAGCTATGTAGGAATACCCTATCTTGTTTATATGAGCTTTGATAAACGCAAAATATTTAAAAACAATGTCCGAACATATAATTTTTGCCTCGTAATATAGCAAAGATCACATAAGGCCTGAAAAAGTACATTAAGGTCAAAATTTGGAGTACAAAAAAACAAATAGAAGAATTCCATTGTGCTTCCTCATTCATCGGAGAGCTCTCTTTGGGCTTTCCGAAAAGGTATCACATGCCAAGTTTGGCCTCACGGTCTAAAATTTATAGAGTCATACTTTTTTAACAAAAAAAAGAGAAAACTCGAAAAAAAAAGAGGGATGCAACACGAGGACTTTCCGAGAGGTCACCCATCCTAGTACTACTCTCACCCAAGCACGCTTAACTGTAGAGTTCTGATTGGATCCGGTGCATTAATGCGGGTATGATCGCATCCGTTACTACATGCAATGCAATCGTATCTATTCTTTTTTGAAGACTTTATGATCCATTTGCCGTGGGTCCCACCAGCTATGTAAGAATACCCTATCTTGTTTATAAGAGCTTTGATACATGCAAAATATTTGAAAACAATGTCCGAACATAAAATTTTCGCCTCGTAATAAAGCAAAGATCACGAAAAGGCCTGAAAAAGTACATTAAGGTCAAAATTTGGAGTAGAAAAAAACTAATAGAAGACTTCCATTGTGCTTCCTCATTCATCGGAGAGCTCTCTTTGGGCTTTCTGAAAATGTATCACATGCCAAGTTTGGCCTCACAGTCTAAAGGTTATAGAGTCATTTATTTTTAACAAAACAAAAGAGAAAAACCGAAAAAAAAGAGGGATGCAACACGAGGACTTTCCGGGAGGTCACCCATACTAGTACTGCTCTCACCCAAGCACGCTTAACTGTAGAGTTCTGATGGGATCCGGTGCATTAGTGCTGTTATGATAGCATCCGTTACTACATGCAATGCAATCGTGTCTATTTTTTTTTGAATACTTTATGATCTATTTGTCGTGGATCCCACCAGCTATGTAGGAATACCCTATCTTGTTTATAAGAGCTTTGATACATGCAAAATATTTGAAAACAATGTCCGAACATATAAGTTTTGCCCCGTAATATAGCAAAGAACACGAAAAGGCCAGAAAAATTACATTAATGTCAAAATTTGGAGTGGAAAAAAAAAACAATAGAAGAATTCCATTTTCCTTCCTCATTAATTGGAGAGCTCTCTTTGGACTTTCCGAAAAGGTATCACATGCCAAGTTTGGCCTCACGGTCTAAAAGTTATAGAGTCATTTATTTTTAACAAAAAAAAAGAGAAAAACCGAAACAAAAGAGGGATGGAACACGAGGACTTTCCTAGAGGTCATCCATCCTAGAACAACTCTCGCCCAAGCACGCTTAACTGTGGAGTTCTGATGGGATCCGGTTCATTAGTGCTGGTATGATCGCAGCTGTTAATACATGCAATGCAATTCTATCTATTATTTTTTGAAGACTTTATGATCTATTTGCCGTGGGTACCACCAGCTATGTAGGAATACCCTATCTTGTCTATATGAGTTTTGATAAACGCAAAGTATTCAAAAATAATGTCCGAACATTTAATTTTTGCCCCGTAATATAGCAAAGATCACGAAAAAGGCCTGAAAAAATACATTAAGGTCAAAATTTAGAGTAGAAAAAAACAAAGAAAAGAATTCCATTGTGCTTCCTCATTCATCGGAGAGCTCTCTTTGGGCTTTCCGAAAAGGTATCACATGCCAAGTTTGGCCTCACGGTCTAAAATTTATAGAGTCATATACTTTTAACAAAACAAAAAAGAGAAAAACCGAGAAAAAAAGAGGGATGCAACACGAGGACTTTCCTGAAGGTCACCCATCCTAGTACAACTCTCGCCCAAGCACGCTTAACTGCAGAGTTCTGATGGGATCCCGTGCATTAATGCTGGTATGATCGCATCCGTTACTACATGCAATGCAATCGTATTTATTCTTTTTTGAAGACTTTATGATCCATTTTCCGTGGGTCCTACCAGCTATGTAGGAATACCCTATCTTGTTTATATGAGCTTTGATAAACGCAAAATATTTAAAAACAATGTCCGAACATATAATTTTTGCCTCGTAATATAGCAAAGATCACATAAGGCCTGAAAAAGTACATTAAGGTCAAAATTTGGAGTACAAAAAAAAAAATAGAATAATTCCATTGTGCTTCCTCATTCATCGGAGAGCTCTCTTTGGGCTTTCCGAAAAGGTATCACATGCCAAGTTTGGCCTCACGGTCTAAAATTTATAGAGTCATACATTTTTAACAAAAAAAAAGAGAAAACTCGAAAAAAAAAGAGGGATGCAACACGAGGACTTTCCGAGAGGTCATCCATCCTAGTACTACTCTCACCCAAGC